>NC_088783.1:106488331-106788331 GCF_958450345.1 Calliphora vicina | reverse complement strand
CCAAAGTAGTCAGTTGACTCCGCAGTAGATAACTTGGGAGCAGTTAAGCATCAATTTAACCCTTAATAGATTCCTGTGGGTCGCTCTTTTATAAAAAAACATTACTCACAAAATGTTTAAAGTTCTTTAATTCTCTATATTTTTCCTGGGATATTCCTATATGTATGTTTCTTTTCCATCTAAGCTTTAATATTTATGCATAAATGCGTATGTGTTAATTGCTTTAAAGGACTTTTCTTAAATTCTGCAAACTAAGAAATTTACATTTTATAAACTTAAAATTACTTCCACTAGACTCTCTCTCACTCACTAATGCTCTCTATCATCATAAATTCATAAATTTTCTAAGGAAGTTTATGTGTTTGTACAAGTATTAAGGTATTATAAAATTTTGCCTTAAGGTATGCAATTAATATGTGTTTTATATGATTATGGCATGATTAAAATTGCAAATATAAGAACTTTAAAATGTCAGAGTAAATAAATATAAATTTATTGGGTTTTCAAAACATTGTAAGATGTTTAAATTATTTAAAATGATGTTGGCAACAAATTTACAATTAAAATTATTTGTTAAGAATTGATAATAGTTAGAAGCATTTAGGGAAATGTGCAAAAGTTTAGAAACAAATTGTTGGTTTCCATAGTTTTGATGGCAAAATAAAGTAAGAAAATCGTTTAAAGATAAATATCTATGTTGGAAGGCCTGTAGTATACGGCAAGATTGGATTGGAAATTCAAGATTTATTAAAACAAGTCAGAGAGCTGTACCGAATTTGGTATACCCTTCACCAAATTATACTTCAAAATACAAATTTTAAATATTTTTAGTTAAACAAAATTTATTTTTTTCCAAAGTTGTTTTTTTAATTTTTTTAAAATTTTTAAATTAAAACTTTTTTTAGAATTTTTAAATTAAAACTTTTTTTAAAATTTTTAAATTTATTTTTAAAATTTTTAAATTAAATTTTTTTTTAATTTTAAAAAAAATATTTTTGGTTTTTAAAATTTTTTTCCAAAGTTGTTTTTTTAATTTTTTGAAAATTTTAAAACTTTTTTTAAAATTTTTTAAATTAAAACTTTTTTTAAAATTTCTAAATTAAAACTTTTTTTAAAATTTTTAAATTAAAAATTTTTTTAAAATAATTTTTTTTTTTAATTTTAAAAAAAATATTTTTGATTTTTAATTTTTTTTTTTGGTGAAAAAAATTTTTAAATTAAAACTTTTAAATATTTTTAGGTAAACAAAATTTATTTTTTTTTCCAAAGTTTTAATTTTTTGGAAATTTTTAATTAAAACTTTTTTTAAAATTTTTAAATTAAAACTTTTTTTAAAATTTTTAAATTAAATTTTTTTTTAAAATTTTTAAATTAATTTTTTTTTTTTTAATTTTAAAAAAAATATTTTTGGTTTTTAAAATTTTTTTCCAAAGTTGTTTTTTTAATTTTTTGAAAATTTTTAAATTAAAACTTTTCTTAAAATTTTTAAATTAAAACTTTTTTTTAAAATTAAAACTTTTTTTTAAAATTTTTAAATTAAAACTTTTTTTTAAAATTTTTTAAATTAAAACTTTTTTTAAAATTTTTTAAATTTAATTTTTATTTTTTTTTAATTTTAAAAAAAAAATTTTTGGTTTTTAAAATTTTTTTTTTGGTGAAAAAAATTTTTAAATTTAAAATTTTTTTTTTTAAATTTAAAAAAAACATTTTTGGTTTTTTAAATTTTTTTTTTGGTGAAAAAAAATTCGGGTTAAAAAATATTTTTTCCGATTTTGACCCATTGTATTTCCAACTTACTATGGTCTTATATACGCCGTTGCAAAGGTCTTTGAAATATTTATCATTAGATATCCATATTGTCTATATTAATGACTTAGTAATCCAGATATAGGTCAAAAATCGAGATTGTCCTGGTTTTTTCCTCATATCTCAGCTGTTTGTAGACCGATTTTGCTGATTTTAAATAGGAAACTTCTCGAAAGCATGACTGACAGAATAATTGAAGATTTGGACCCCGAAGATATCTGGGGTCTACAGAAAATTGATTTCAACAGACGGACAGACAGACAGACAGACGGACATGGCTTAATCGACTCCGCTATCTATTTTATAGGGTCGGTAAATTATACTGGAAATTACAAACGGAATGACAAACTTATATATACCCTTTTCACGAAGGTGAAGGATATAAAAATATATAAGAGTGCAATTAGCAGTAAATTCTTTTCTTAACAATTGTAACAAAAGCGTTTCTTAAACAATTTACTGTAAATTATTTTATTAAGAATTAAACTGTATTAAAACCCCCAAAATTATTATTTACTTATAACAATGTTAACAATTGTTTAACCAACTCCCAAAAGTAGGCCACAGAAAATGTAATTTCCAAGTAAAACACCTTACAGAAATGAATACAAGTTTTTGTTTACAAATTTTTCTAACAATTAACAATTTAAACACAATTTTTAAAGAAATTTTGTTGGTATATTAACAAATAAACTTAAATTTCTGTTAAGAAGAGCATGAGGCAAGTGTTAGGTTTTGTGTCCCCCCAGTCTTTCACACACATTTAATAAGAGTGTGTGTTTAGAATGTTTAAGTGTAGTGTGTCTGTTTTTGAAATCTGCTAGATTTTTTTTTATATATAATATTTTGGGGTAACCACCAAAATATAAAACACACACCAGAGATTATGCCCTCTATGGGATTTTTGTTCTAGTTGTTTATTTACATAAGTGTAGAGACCTAAAGAAGATATCTTGTTGGGTGTTTATATTTTTTTACAAGTATTAAAAAGCAGACATTTTTGTAAAACAGTTTCTTATTATTTTCTTTTCTTTTTATTTATTTTTTTTTGTTATAAAGACATGTCTACAATATAATTTTCACGTTATTTTTTTTTCTTCATATTTTTCTTAAATCTTTGCCGCCTCTTGCTTTGACTCAGGCCACCAGATTTTATGAATGAATGTTGGTTGGTATGTTTTAGGGGTTTCATATTTTATTATTGTCATTTTTCCTCGCTTTAGTTTGTCAAGTGCTGCAGTGCGATTTTCTCGTGTAAGTGTTAGTTTTATAAATTTAAATGATGATGATTGTTTTCATATCCTGCCAAGAGAAATAGTCACGAAGAGATTTGATTTCTATGTTGAACAATTAAAGTTGGTTGTTTTAAAATTTGTTTTATGCTTTTGTAACTTTTTACATGATTAATTTTTTGAAATTTTGGTTATAAATTATATTTTGTGGCCTAAAAGTAGGCTTTAGTTTAATGGTAAATTGTAATATATATAAATAGGCTTTAATTAGTTAGCTAAATATTCAATTAGCTAAATATTGATAAATTAAGGCTTACAGTTTTATTTTAGAAGGAATTTATTTCAAAATTTAAAACAAAGTGTCAACTGAGACAGTAATTTTTCTATAAAAATTATTAGTTTCAACTTATAATTGAAAATTATATTTAAAGCCTAAAAGTATGCTGTAAATACTACATTTACAAAGAAATTAAAGTTGCAAATGTTTACTTTTCTATTTTTCATTTAAAATGATTTATTTCTATTCACAGTTTAAACTATTTCAGTTAACTCCTTAAAGTATGCAGTTGAAATTAATTGTGTAAAGTTTCAACCTGATTTTAAATAAGAAAGTTATAGAAAAATTATTCTGAAAGCTTAATTTCTGTTTCATTTCCAGTTATCTGATGTTAATAGTGATTTGAAAGTTTTGCAACTTAACAATTAAATTTTCAATCTGTTTTTTTTTTAAATTCTCTTGCCTTTCATTTCCCTTAGAAAATTCTCTATTTTTATACTACTTTTTAAATGTAATTAATTAATTTGTTTATTATTCCGTACAGCCTGTTTTGTGTTGTGTTTTGTTAACAAACTATTATTAGTAGCATATTTTCTGGCTGCTGCATTAGTTTAATTAATTTTCACAAGAAAAATTCTTTATTAACTCAGATTGTTATCAAAATTAGTTGGTAAAACATAAATTGAATTAAAAATTTATTTATGGCATAAAACAGCTACAATGCCATTTTGTTATTTAGTTATTTTGTATAATTGTAGCATACTTTTTGGCTGCAAAACAAAATTGTTAGCACTAGTTATGAAAAATAGATTTAAATTAAGAAATTTAAAATAAATAAACATTTTCATTTATTTTTCACTTTTATTTAACTACCAGGGACAAAAGCTCGTTTTAGTTTAATCAAAAAAACGAAAAGAATTCTTTTCAATTTTATAGTTTACATTTTTAATTTCTGCCTTATTTAACGCCCAGCTACCAAAGTTTAGGTCAATGACTTAATTGTAATTGCAGCGCCAGTAATACAAGTCCATAATATACACTCAAGTCCGGCCATTTAAGCCGCTTAAGGCAATGCCACTAAAATAATATGAACAAAAAACACAGAAAAATTGTACAAATAATATATACAGAGCAAAAAACAAAAACTCTTATAAAAATAGAACTAAATTAAATAGCAGCGAATGCTGACATCACAAAAACATTGGTATTAAAAGCCAAAAACAAAAATATATTGTAAAAAAAAAACGTAGGAAACTACATCGTGCCAAATGTTTTTTTTAGACACATAGTAGAATAACAGCTAAAATAATATAGAAAATTAACTAGTTTTTTTTTTCTTCTAAGCAACTACAAAAATTGAAAACAAAAAAAAAAAGTTTACTAATTGAATTGTTTAGAAATTAATTAAGGGGAGAGGGAAAGGATTTTGTTTAAAAAATACATTTTGTTAAAGATTACACATTTTTTATGAGCACCTAAAAGTAGACTTTATTTTTTAAATATAAAATTCTGCAAAGCCTGCTGCTTTTATAATTTAATTTGTAGAATTTCTTAAATAAAATTCTTATTTTATTTAATTTTTAATTAAAATTTTGATAAAGACCTTGCACAGTGGGGCAGAATCAAAATATTTTGGAAATATATATGTATGTTAAATACGTTTTTTACAGTATTTTTAAATTCTGGTAATTTTTCACAATTTCTTTTTCTAAGTTTTTCGCATAATTGCTTTTTTCAAAGTTAACGAAAATGGCTAAAGTTAAGATTTGTGATGACTTAAAAAATAAAATAATTAACGATTTTAAAGCTGGTTTAAAACAAAAAAGTATCTGTGACAAATATTCCATAAATAAAGCAGCAGTTTTAAAAATTATAAAGAAATTTCGTGA
This sequence comes from Calliphora vicina, assembly GCF_958450345.1. NCBI lineage: Eukaryota > Metazoa > Arthropoda > Insecta > Diptera > Calliphoridae > Calliphora > Calliphora vicina. Next base: position 106,783,127 of record NC_088783.1, on the reverse strand, counting down.
GACCGGTTCTGGAAAAACTCAATATTTAGGTGGAAGACCTCGTAAGACTACTCCTAGACAAGATAATGTAATAGCGAGAGAGTTCAAGAAATTCCCAAAAATAACTCATCGAGAGGTTGTTAAAAGCCTAAAATTAGAAATAAGTACCCGAAGAGTTAGTCGCAGGGCAAATGAGGCTGGTCTTGGTTGCTATCGTCCTGTGAAAAAATCACTCATTTCTAAAAAGAATCGTTCTGCTCGGCTACAATTTGCCAGGGATCATTTAAACTGGTCGATACAGAAATGGAATACTGTCCTCTTTTCCGACGAATACAAATACAATTTAAGAGGCAGTGATGGGAGAACATTTGTAAGACGACCAAAGGGAAAAAGATTAGATCCAAAGTACACAAATAAGACTGTAAAGTTTGGCGGTGGCAATATTATGGTATGGGGATGTTTTTCAGGGCAAGGTATGGGCCCAATTCATATTATAAAAGATACCATGGCAGGTATAGGATACAGAACCATATTAAACGATGTTATGTATCCATACGCTGAGGAAAATATGCCTCTAGTTTGGAGATTCCAACACGACAACGACCCGAAACACACCTCTAGGGTTGTAACCGAGTGGTTACAATCCAACGAGGTACGTGTTTTGAAGTGGCCTGCCCAATCGCCAGATCTCAATCCCATAGAAAATCTATGGGAAATTGTAGATCGTAAAATAAGGACCCAAAATTACACCAGGAAGGAAGATTTATCGGAGGCGGTTATAAGATAATGGCAAAATATTTCAAAGGAGACCATTGACTCTTTAATTGATTCAATGCATCGTCGATGTGTAGCAGTTATAAAAAATAAGGGATACCCAACAAAATATTGAGTTATTTCAAAGTTTAGACCATATTTGTTAAAATAATACCTAAGTTTCCATTGTTTTGTCAATGCCGTAATAAAGAAAACTTTTAATTTTGTTGTCTCATTTTTAGAATTTAATTAATTATGTCCTTTGTTTTCTGTTAAATTAAATTAATAAAAGTATACAAATAAAATACTACAAAAATGTTAAAATTTTTTAAAAAAATATTTCAGATTTTAGGCCACTAATGAAATATTTGGAATAGTTTACATTGTTTTGTCAACCACTAACAAAACAAAAACATTATTTAAATATTGCCATTGTTTTTCATAATTTAATATGTTAAGGTCTTTTAAGACCAAGAATGATTACTACATCATAAAGTTTGGTTCGGCGATTATCTCCAAGAATACATTCTAACGTTTAAAAATATGGTCGAAAAATTCTAAATTGTTATAATTTTTGCCACAAAATTTAATTAATTTATAGGTTGTAACAATTTTAAAATAATTTAGAATTAATATTGAGTAATTTTTGTAATGTTCGAAAATTTCGAAAATAAGTTCGAAAAATTCGAATTCGTTTTAAGTGTTGAAAATTAAATTTATTGTGCTTAATTTATATAATATACTGTTTTCAACTATTTCTAAATAATTTGAAATCGATTTTGAATAACTTTATTTATTTTCGAAACTTTCGAAATTAAGTACAAAAAATTCGAAGTTGTTTAAAATTGCGATTTTTTTTAAATTTCTAACAGAATTTAACTAATTTATAGTTTTTAGCTATTTTAAAACCATTTAAAGTAGATTTTTCCTTAATAATGGCTAAATTCGAACTTAAGTTCGAAAATTTCGAAGTTGCTAAACTGCTGATTTTTGTTAGTTTTCGAACACTATTTTTGTTTTTAACTATTTTAGCATTAAAAATTGATTTTGATTAATTGTAGCTAAGTTCGAAAATTTTGAAATGTTAGGAATCCGATTTTGTTATGTTCGAAACATTCAAAATTAAGTTCAACAATTTCTAATGGCGATTTTTTTAACAGAATTTAACTAATTTACAGTTCTTAACTGTTGTAAAACCATTTAAAATAGATTTAGCTATATTCGAACTTAAGTTCGAAAATTTCGAAGTTGCTTAAAATGCTGATTTTTTTCTAGTTTTTGAACAGAATTTAATTAATTTTTGTTTTAACTACTTTAGTAACATTTTAAATTGATTTTGAGTAATTTTAGCTAAGTTCGAAAATTTTGAAATGTTAAGAATTCGATATTGTTATGTTCGAAAATTTCAAAATTAAGTTCAACAATTTCTAATTGCTTTTTTTAACAGAATTTAACTAATTTTAAAGTTTTAACTGTTTTAAAATCATTTAAAATAGATTTTGCTATATTCGAACTTAAGTTCGAAAATTTCGAAGTTGCTTAAAATGCTGATTTTTTTCTAGTTTTTTGAACAGAATTTAATTAATTACTGTTTTTAACTATTTTAGTAACATTTTAAATTGATTTTGAGTAATTTTAGCTAAGTTCTAAAATTTTAAAAATTAAATTCGAAAAATGTGAATCCGTAAAAATAGCGAGAATTAAAATTTTAAAAGAAATTTAGCAAATTTAACATCTTTTTATAATTTCAGCAAGTAATTTTAGTTGTTTAAAATGGAGATTTTTCAACAGTTGAGTGTTTCAAACCCATTTAAAATAGACTTGGCTGAATTCGAACTTAAGTTCGAAATTTTCGAAGTTGCTTAAAATGCAGATTTTGTTAGTTATTGAACAGAATTTAATTAATTTACTGTTTTTAACTATTTTAAAGTCATTTTAAAGCTGCTAAAAATTTATTTTGATTAATTTTGACTAAGTTCAAAAATTTCGAAATGTTAGAAATCCGATTTTGGATAACATTAGTTATGTTCGAAATTTTAAAAATTATGTTCTAATGGTTATTTTTAACAGATTTAAAATAAATTTTAGGTCTTAATGGTTTTAAAACGATTTAAAATAGATTTTGCTTTAATTTTGGATAATTCGAACTTAAGTTCGAAAATTTCGAAGTTGCTTAAAATTCAGATTATTGTTAGTTTTTGAACAGAATTTAATTAATTACTGTTTTTAACTATTTTAGTAGCATTTAAAATTGATTTTGATTAATTTTGGATAAGTTCGAAAATTTCGAAGATGTTTAAATTATTTTTTTTTTAGTTTTTGAATAGAATTTAATTATTTTACTGTTTTTAACTATTTTAGTAGCATTTTAAATTGATTTTGAGTAATTTTGACTAAGTTCGAAAATTTCGAAATGTTAGGAATTCGATTTTGTTATGTTCGAAACATTCAAAATTAAGTTCAACAATTTCTAATGGCCTTTTTTAACAGAATTTAACTAATTTTAAAGTTTTTAACTGTTTTAAAATCATTTAAAATAGATTTTGCTATATTCGAACTTAAGTTCGAAAATGTCGAATTTGCTTAAAATGCTGATTTTTTTCTAGTTTTTGAACAGAATTTAATTAATTTTTGTTTTTAACTACTTTAGTAACATTTTAAATTGATTTTGAGTAATTTTAGCTAAGTTCGAAAATTTTGAAATGTTAAGAATTCGATATTGTTATGTTCGAAAATTTCAAAATTAAGTTCAACAATTTCTAATGGCCTTTTTTAACAGAATTTAACTAATTTTAAAGTTTTAACTGTTTTAAAATCATTTAAAATAGATTTAGCTATATTCGAACTTAAGTTCGAAAATTTCGAAGTTGCTTAAAATGCTGATTTTTTTATGGGTTTTGAACAGAATTTAATTTATTTACTGTTTTTAACTATTTTAGTAACATTTATAATTGATTTTGAGTAATTTTAGCTAAGTTCGAAAATTTTGAAATGTTCGAAAATTTCAAAATTAAGTTCAACAATTTCTAATGGCCTTTTTTAACAGAATTTAACTAATTTTAAAGTTTTAACTGTTTTAAAATCATTTAAAATAGATTTAGCTATATTCGAATTTAAGTTCGAAAATTTCGAAGTTGCTTAAAATGCTGATTTTTTTATGAGTTTTGAACAGAATTTAATTTATTTACTGTTTTTAACTACTTTAGTAACATTTTAAATTGATTTTGAGTAATTTTGCTTAAGTTCGAAAATTTTTAAAATTAAATTCGAAAAACGTGAATCCGTAAAAATAGCGAGAATTAAAATTTTAAAAGAAATTTAGCAAATTTTGCGTATTTTTATAATTTTAGCAAGTAATTTTAAGACAAAATTTTAATTTTTGAAAAAGGTTTAACTTGAAAATGCGTCAAAGTCTCGAAAATCCATGAAAACTATATTAAAATGTTAGGAAATCGATTTTGAGTAACTATAGTTATGTTCTTAACTGTTTTAGAATCATTTAAAATATAGTTTGCTTTAGTTTTGGCAAAATTCGAACTTATGTTCGAAAATTTCGAAGTTGCTTAAAATGTTGATTTTTTCCAAAATTTTGATTAAAATTTAATTAATTTACTGTTTTTAATTAATTTAGTAGCATTTAAAATTAATTTGGAGTAATTTTGGCGAAGTTCGAAAATTTCGAAGTTGTTTGGAATATTATATTTTTTAGTTTTTGGAAAGAATTTAACTATTTCAGTATTTTAAACTATATCAGAACCATTTAAAATCGATTTTGGGTTAATTTGGCTAAGTTCGAAAATTTCAAAATTAAGTTCGAAAAATTCGAATTTGCAAAAAATTGTGAAAATTAAAATATTAAAGGAAAATTAGCAAAATTAATGTGATTCTATAATTTTAAAAAATTTGTATGCATAAATATATCTTTTATTGTCTATATTTCAAAATTATGTTTTTTTTCATCTTATCTCCCAGAATATTTACTATCTGTCTATGTTAGCAATTCAGTCCTACCATCTTCGAGGAGAGTACCTAGAGATTCGAATCTGTTTTCTGTTTATGACCCTAAAACTAGGCTTTAAATTTAAAATGTTGCTTAAAAAATAGTATATTTGTATATGTTTCACTATTATTACCCTTCTCTGTTTAAAATTAATTTATTTCCTTAATTTTCAAAAGATTTTTGGACATATGAAAGTATTTGTATCAACATTTTTTAACAAACCACCTGTGCCTGTTACTATAATAATTGAGTTACCTTTGTATATGTATATTTTCTTCTAATTTATAGCATACTTTCCATCAAAATTTTTTCTATTTGTTCTAACTGCTATTGCTCTTTAAATAAAGCTTGCTACACATTTGTCTTGTAGCAGTAGGTCTTATACTTATCATGGGTGTCTGAGTATGTTTGCAAAAAAGAAAAACAAGTAAGAGTGCTATATTCGGCTGTGCCGAATCTTATATACCCTTCACCAAATTATACTTCAAAATTTTAAATATTTTTAGGTAAACAAAATTTAATTTTTTTCCAGTTGCTTTTTGAATTTTTTGGAAAAAAAAAAATTTCGATTGTTATTTTAAATTTTTTTTTTTTAAATTTAAAATTTTTTTTTTTAAATTTTAAAATTTTTTTTTGTTTTTTCAATTTTTAAAAAAAAAAAAAAAAATCGGGTTCAAAATTTTTTTCTCCCGATTTTGACCCATTGTAGGTCCAACTTACTATGGTCTTATATACGTCGTTGCAAATGTCTTTGAAATATCTATCATTAGATATCCATATTGTTTATATTAATGTCTTAGTAATCCAGATATAGGTAAAAAAATAGGTCAAAAATCGAGGTTGTCTTGGTTTTTTCCTCATATCTCAGCCATTTGTGGACCGATTTTGCTGATTTTAAATAGCAAAATTCTCGAAAGCATGTCTGACAGAATTATTGAAGATTTGGATCCCGAAGATATCTGGGGTCTTCAGAAAACTGATTTCAACAGACAGACAGACGGACAGACAGACAGACAGACAGACAGACAGACAGACAGACAGACAGACAGACAGACAGACAGACAGACAGACAGACAGACAGACAGACAGACAGACAGACAGACAGACAGACAGACAGACAGACAGACAGACAGACAGACAGACAGACAGACAAACAGACAGACGGACATGGCTTAATCGACTCCGCTATCTATAAGGATCCAGAATATATATACTTTATAGGGTCGGAAATGAAAAATGTAGAAATTACAAACGGAATGACAAACTTATATATACCCTTCTCACGAAGGTGAAGGGTATAAAAACAAGATAAAAATCATTATTTAACCAAGATTTGAAACATTTTTCATTTTATGTAGATTTTGTTTTTCTTAGTTTTTTAGGTTCAATTCAATTTTGATAGTGTTGTAATACACTTAAACGCATACACCTCCTCCTAAAAATATGCTAAACAATATAAATAATAAAGCATGTGTAGCATACATTCAATCGTACACATATGTACATGTAATGTTAGCAGAGATAAAGGAAGTGAGTACATTGCTCCATATAAATGATGATAAAGTTGAGCACACACACTCTTTTCTCGTGTCTCTCTCTCTCACTCTCTCTTTATTACACTTTAAATTGTGTTACACTTACAAAAAACACTTGAAATTCATATATTCTAAAGCAAACACTAACGTATGTATGCTAAATGTAAATTTTCAACCAGAATAAAATTGAAATAATCTTGGGCACTTTTTTTTTTTTTTTTGTTAAACAAAATTTAAACATTAGTAATACATTCACCTTGTTTTATTTTTTCATACTCTCATCCAGCAGCTTTAGCAGCATCATGGTTTTTTTTTATGGAATCAGTCGTTTTGGGTTCGTAAAACGTTGCCACGGTTTTGTGCATTTTTAGGTTCATGTTTTAATGTTATTTGTGGGGTTTTTCTTTTTTTTTTTTGTTAAATTATGTCAAGGCCTTGACATACTCAACGTTTATGTACTCTCACATACACTTTTGCAAAACGTAAACGAACAAAGGCTTATAGTAATACATAGAGACAACAATTATTGCATCTTCTTGCTCCTCTGTACGGCAATAGTTGCTGCTGCACTTGTCAGCTACAGCAGCAGCAGCTGCTGCTATTGCTGAATATTTACCATAAAGAATATTATTATTGCCAGAATAACTGCTACATACAACCATAGCCAGCCACCACATTTACAATCAGCAACAACTACAAAATGCATTCATACGAGTATTTATTTACTACAGTCGTTTTTTAGGGTTTATGAAAATACACTCGAAAGTGATAATTAGTAAAACTAAAATTGCAAAATACAGCTTGAACTTGAAATTGTAAAAAATAACACAAAAATGTTAATTTTACTCAAACTGATTTCTGTCATATAGTCAACGTTGCTGTTCTGCTGAAGAGCATTTTGGTCATCCAATTTTGGGTCACTTTTTTCGAAAGTGCTAATCGTACAATGATGACCTCCTAGGTGTCAATAGTTGCTGGTTTATCAGCATAAACCCGTGACTTCACGTGGCCCCACAGGAAATAATCGAAATCAAGTTATCGCCAAATTTTGATTTCAATAAATCGATGGTGATTCTGTTGAAAATACATCTGGCCCGGATCAATGCCATCCATATTTTCAAACAATAAAATCATTGATCATGGTGTGGTAACGATCTCCAATGACCGCAGCGAGAGCTATGGCTTCATTTTTGAATAAATAAGAGCCGATGATGCCACTACCGTGTTAACAGAACCAAAAGGGTCCATTTTTCTGGATGTAATGTAATCTGTAGGGTTTGTTGTGGATTGGTCTCACTACATATGCGGAAATTTTATTTATTAACAAATGTTTCGATAAAACAGTCGTCTATAAGTTTCGCGAATCGATGATTGATCTTCAAAGTAAATTTGGATAATTTGTTAGCCTTGTCTGATGATTTGCCAGAGTTTACTGATCATAAATGTCAAAAATGGGGCGCAGTATGACAGTTTGTTTGACTTTTAACATTTTTGTAAGTTCTATCGGGCTTACAAAAAATAGCCTATGACCTTTTCCCATCTTTCTGGCAACATATGGATTTCGAACCAAAAGACTGCTCATCTTTTGAGGCCAAGAACGAATCAAGCCAATTTCGGATACTCCGTTCTGAAGTGAAGCGTATCCCAGAGTAGTCGGACGAGGCAAGTTATGGACAATAAGGCGGGTAAGGCAAAACTTCAAAATCACTTCTTTCTAAACGTTACCGAGCGTTGTCATTATGGAATATTACAATTTCATGTCTGCCGCATATTCTGGGTGTTTTTCGGTCAATGCTCGCTGCAAACGAATCAGTTGCGATCGGTACAGGTTCCCTGTGATGGCCTGGTCAGATTTCAGCAGCTGATAATAGGTTAGGTTTTCCAGGCAGCCACGAAATGAGGAAGAGAGAGAGAGCAGCTCACATGGGTCCAACAATGGTCCTTTTGTGTTACCTGAAAGTAGAAGAAAGAAGAAGAAAGAGGGACAGATATAAGTGAAAAAGGGAGAAGAAGAAGATTGAAGAAGTTAAGAAGGAGATGTAAGAAGAAAAGAAAAGAAAGAAAAAGAAAATTATCAGAAGCAGCTGATAATAGATAGGAACCTTTTGATCCCTCCAAATAAAGAGCATTACCTTAGTGCCATGAATATTTGGCTTTGCTGTCGATTCGGCTGGATGGCCGGGCTTCACATACGATCTCTTACGCTTCGGGTTACGGTTTCATGTCTGGCCGAGCGTTGTAATGATGGAATATTGCGGTTTCATGTCTGGCTGCATATTCTGGGCGTTTTTCGGCCAATACTCGCTTTAAACGAATCAGTTGCGTTCGGAACATGTTCCCTGTGATGGTCTGGTCAGATTTCAGAAGCTCATAATAGATAGGAAGGACCCTTTTGCTACCAGAGAATTACCTAAGCTTCATGGATGTTTGGCTTCGGTGTCGACTCGGCAGATTGGCCGGGATTCACATACGATCTCTTACGCTTCGGTTTATCGTAATGAATCCATTTTTCATCGCAAGTAATGATTCCGAGCAAAAATTATTATCTTTAATGACGTTGAAGCAGCATTTCCGACATGCAAATTCGTCTTTTAAGGTCTCTCGTCTTCAATTCGTATGTTTTTTTTTTTTAAAAGAGGAGTAACACTCAGGCAATTAATATGCCTATATTAAATGTGTTACTTTCTTTGGAAAGGGGATAGAGTGTAGAGGAAAAGGTGGTGAAAGGAGGAGAAAAGCTTTTTAATAGATTCGTATGTTACCCTATTTCCCTGCTTTTGGATGAATCCTACTGCTTGCAAACGTTTTAAATTGCTGGTTGAGTAGCTCCCAATGATTTTGCAAGCTCTCGTTGAGTTTTACAACAATTTTCATGTTGTAATGCCTCCAATTCTTTGTCTTCAAACTTTTTTGGCTGGCCTGGGCGATATTTATCTTCCGTGTCAAAATCACAACTTCTGAACTGAACAAACCATCTCTCGCACTCTGAAAACGATGGAACAGATTCATCATAAGCTTTGTTCAGTAATCGGTGTGTTTCAGCGGCATTTTTTTTATACCCAACACAACCATAGTGGGGAGGGTATAATGCGTTTGTGCAGATGTTTGTAACGCCCAAAAGTATTAGTCTAACACCCACCTTAAAGTATACCGATCGACTTAGAATCACTTTCTGAGTCGATTAAACGATGGCTGGCTGTCCATGTAAACCTTGTGCGCAGAGTACAGGTCGGAATTTTGTAGATATTTCGATGAAATTTGGTACATATTATTTTTTCGGCTCAAGGACCAAGCCTATTGAAACTGGCTGAAATCGGTCCACTATTTCACCTAGCCCACATACAAATGTCCTCCCGAAATTTGACTTTATCGGTCATAAATCTTTAATTTATATATGTATCTCCACAAATTCCGCTCCAAATAAGTTTTATATACACAAAATTCATGTCACCAAATTTTGTTACGATCGGTCCATAATTAGTCATAGCTCCCATATAGACCCGCTTCCGAAAATCACTTTAACGTGCATAAATCGCTTAAAAATGTTGGTATACACACAAAATTCAACATAGTAAAATTTCATATAGACATAAATCACACGAAATAATTTCATGGTGATTGTTCCATAATTGGTCATAGCCCCCATATAAGGCCCACTTCCGAAAATCACTCAAAAATGTAAATTATTGAAATTTTAAAAGAAAAATGTTTTTGCTCTTTAACTTAGTGTAGGGTAATATTTGGTCTTGACCGACCATACTTCCTTACTTGTTTTTTTTTTTTCAAATTAAAGATGTAAAGCAAAACTTCCCGCAATAACGCTTTGTTTGCACAAAATTCGACATTTTTGAAGCAAAAAAAACTTGGTTGATCCATTTCCCTCGAAGGGAAAATTGCTATCGGGAATATCATGATAAACTTTACATTCACAATAGTTGATTTTGTTCGTAACAGCTGTTTATTGTTTACAAAATTCCATCTAAAAATTTCACAACAAGGGGAATTTTTTTCACGTGAACAAAGTTGATGAACGAAAAAAGGAAAAGGGAAAATATTTCATGTGAAATGTTGATTCGCGATAGGGGTGATTATGAAAAAAGGGAACAAAATTAAAAATATTCACTATTTCGCTACTGACAAAACAATGGAAACTTTTAAACTTCTGCAAGAAAGAAGTGTAAAACGAAAATAATATTTAAAATAATGAAGTAAAAAGCATCCTGTTTACAGTTATTTTATTTTTAAATTCTGGTAATTTTTCACAATTTATTTTTCTAAGTTTTTCGCATAATTGCTTTTTTTCAAAGTTATCGAAAATGGCTAAAGTTAATATTTGTAAAGACTTATAAAATAAAATAATTAACGATTTTAAAGCTGGTTTAAAACAAAAAAGTATCTGTGACAAATATTCAATAAATAAATCAGCAGTTTCAAAAATTATAAAGAAATTTGGTTAGACCGGTTCTGTAAAAACTCAACATTTAGGTGGAAGACCTCGTAAGACTACTCCTAGACAAGATAATTTAATAGCGAGAGAGTTCAAGAAATTCCCAAAAATAACTCCTCGAGAGGTTGTTAATAGCCTAAAATTAGAAATAAGTACCCGAACAGTTAGTCGCAGGGCAAATGAGGCTGGTCTTGGTTGCTATCGTCCGGTGAAAAAACCACTCATTTCTAAAAAGAACCGTTCTGCTCGTCTACAATTTGCCAGGGATCATTTAAACTGGTCGATACAGAAATGGAATACTGTCCTCTTTTTCGACGAATCCAAATACAATTTAAGAGGCAGTGATGGAAGAACATTTGTAAGACGACCAAATGTAAAAAAGATTAGATCCAAAGTACACAAATAAGACTGTAAAGTTTGGCGGTGGCAATATTATGGTATGGGGATGTTTTTCAGGGCAAGGTATGGGCCCAATTCATATCATAAAAGATACCTTGACAGGTATAGGATACAGAACCATATTAAACGATGTTATGTATGGCTGAGGAAAATATACCCCTAGTTTGGAGATTCCAACAGGACAACGACCCCAAACACACCTCTAGGGTTGTAACCGAGTGGTTACAATTCAACGAGGTACGTGTTTTGAAATGGCCTGCCCAATCGCCAGATCTCAATCCCATATAAAATCTATGGGAAATTGTAGATCGTAAAAGAAGGACCCAAAATTACACCAGCAAGGAAGATTTATAGGAGGCGGTTATAAGGGAATGGCAAATATTTCAAAGGAGACCATTGAATTGACTCTTTAATTGGTTCAATGCATCGTTGATGTGTAGCAGTTATAAAAAATAAGGGATACCCAACAAAATATTGAGTTATTGCAAAGTTTAGACCATATTTGTTAAAATAATACCTAAGTTTCCATTGTTTTGTCAATGCCGTAATAAAGAAATCTTTTAATTTTGTTTTCTCATTTTTAGAATTTAATTAAGTATGTCCTTTGTTTTTAGTTAAATTAAGTTAATAAAAGTATACAAATAAAATGCTACAAAAATGTTAAAATTTTTTAAAAAAATATTTCAGATTTTAGGCCACTAATGAAATATTTGGAAAAGTTTCCATTGTTTTGTCAACCACTGTATATACCCTTCTCAAAAAGGTGAAGGGTATAATGACAGATATGTATCCTTGAAAATGTCGTATTCATTCAAAATATAAGCCATCTATTGTAAATTCCGCATAAGTCTTTATTCCACTACTTCTAAGTAATGTAAAGAGTATGTAATGCACATTGATTCAGTAATTGCAAATAATTGCCCAGTTTTTGCCGCCTAACTCTTGTAATTCCATGTTTACTAACATTTTTTGTATGAGTTTATCCATTTTTGCTTGGCATTTTAACCAAAACAGTACAGCATTCCATACTTTGTTATGAACTACTTATTTAGTTTATTTTTGTATTCTAGCTCGGCTTTTTTTTGTTCATAATATTTTCCTTTTTTCTCGGTATTTGTGTCTGTCTGTATGTACATTTGTAATGCTTAAACTTGTTTAAAATACCTTTTTTTCTGTCTTTCATTTTATAAATTTTTTATTATATAGTTTTATTTTTAGAGATACTACTTTGTTTCTATTTCCCTTCCTCCCTGCTTCTCTCTCACTCTTAGTTTATTCATATAGTTACTTCCGCTTCCGTTGTTTAACTTGGCGTTTTTTGTATTAGTAACGTAGTAGTAGTTTTTCTTTTCTTCATTTTATAGAATTGTACCATTCATTATTTCTTTTTTTTATTTATAAATATTTTCAAGTGGTCAGTCAGTTGTTTAAAAAATACTCTCGCTGGTATAGTTTTTCTAAAAAAACAATGATTTTTCTCATAAAAAAAATAATAATTTGTTGCTGTATTTTTGCATTGTAGAAATCATTTTCAATTGCTCAGTCTATTTACCTTGATTGTCAATGAGTTTTTACTTTGAGCGATTTGTAACAATTGAGAAAATTTTATATTTTATTTTCCCTTTTTTAAAAAAAGGTATTAAACTTAATAGTCTTTGAGGAGTAAAAATGTAGCTGAGCTTTAACAAAAACATTGAGTTTAAAGAGAGTCAGATTATTTTATTCTCTTTCAGATCGCTGAGAAATGCTTTATAAAGTATTATGAGTCGGCTCGAAGGACCATATGCTGACTTTTGTTGAGATTTCAACACAGCCAAGCTATTTTGTAAATGTTCAATTAGCCGTTTTAGAAATCGGCTCAAATGACCAATTCCAGTCTAAATACTTTTGTTTTCTATTGTTTAATGGTTGAGTGCAATTGTTTTTTCTGAGCTTTAATGCTCTAAAACCTTGTTTTTCATAAAAAATTTGTTTTATAAACCTTTCATAAATTTAAAAACTGTTTATGAATATTTGGGTTAAACATTTAATTATTTGCTTATAATCAGAGATCTGTGTAGCCTGTTTATTGTTTTTCTTGATATCTATCGTTCGAAGGACCATAAACTTCCACACACAACATTTGCTATGAAGATTCTTATGACAGACACTTTTGTTTTCCTTGATGCGAATGACCCTAAAGTTCAACTCACTAGCATTGGTTCTAATATCTGAATTTTTATAATTATTTTAATGTTTTTTGATTCGAAGGACCATAAACTTCAACATGCAGCTTTTGCTTTTACGTTCAGAATGTTTTGAAATCTGCTGATTCTTTACACTAACAAAGTGTTAAGAATCTTTTAAAGATGTTCGCGTATAAAAGTATAGAAAACAATATGAGAAGAAGAATCAAATCGAATGATTATTTGCTTAAATGGTATTGCTACTGTTATATATTTTTGAATACTCTATGTATTAGTAAAAAAAGTACATATAACCACTTAGTTCTAAGATTCGAAGGACCATAAACTTTCCTACCATTAAAATTAGAATACTACAGAGCCTGTTGATAGAAGAATTAACCTCAAGCTCTCATAAACTAAGCCATATCATTAGCTTCAGAACTTCTTAAAGGAGTCCTCTTTGCACTGTTTATTAAAATTATTATATTGTTCTATAATTCGAAGGACCACCAATTGCAATGTGTCTTTTTTACATCATAGTCTGCTGATTATTTATATTATCAACGTGATATTGCTGAGATTCTAAGCCAACTAATATTTGAAGTATAAAAGTTTACAACACAATGCAAGAAATCAAATAGCTTTCTTAGAAATTGAGAACTAAAGTTTAGAGTTTTGCGATTGTTAAATTGTTCTAAACTTCTGAATATTTTGCGAGGTTCGAAGGACCATTTAAATGAATCTAATTGTTTTTGAAATTGTTCAACGAATTTTACAATTCAATTTCTCATATATTGTCTTTTTTTATAAACGTTTCTTATATTTCCTATGGTTCGAAGGACCATAATTTAAATATTAATTAATTAAAATTGCTGCAGTTTAAAAACACTTTTATTATTTTATTTTACTATCTTTCCTCAGTGGGTTGATAGACAAAGTGCCATAATAGTCTTTCTACTTTGTTATCATTGTTCAGTTTCAATTGGGACATAGTCATTTGAAAGACTGTCCTGTTTAATTTATAAAAACTGGATCTATTTAAAGGATTCGAAGGACCATACATGTTCAGGCTAAAATATTTATACATGATTGAGTTGCTATTTTTTAGAAAAAATCCCAGATAGAATCTCGGTATAAAGTCCACTGCTATTAGTGGTACCATTTTGGAATTGTCTTTGCTGAATTTTGGACTGTTAGCTGTCGTGGAAATGTAATGCAGATCCTATGTTATTATTACTGACTTAATGAGTTTCATTCCTCATTTCAGTCTGGAAACAATGATAATATTCCTTCCCTTGGTAGCTAATGTTCTCTGCTTAGTCGGTTCTTAGAGTCACACGGACTGCAGCATGACCATTTGGTTGTAGTAACATGCTAGGAAAAGTGGGCGGTACAATCATAGGGCAGCTGACGGATTATATAGCACCTACACCAAACTTTTATAGGGCCTTTGAAATCAGAATACCGACAAGAGATGACTGGGTTGAAAACTCTGTCCTACGGAGTGACGCCATATGACTCTAAACTGACTGTTAAAAGACGGAAATGGGTACTGGCTCCTAAATTTTCTGTGATAAACTTGCGCTCTTGGTATCTCTCAAATTACACGAGACCTGCACTGTTTTCCAGGAGGACATTTATGGTTCTTAGTATTAAGTTGATTACACTAAGCCCTGCAATAGTTATTACGTGGCTTGTTCATCAAGCCACGTAATAACTATTGCAGAAGTTGTCTGGCAAAAGAAGAGGGGGAATTGATACCACACCTTCCATTTGACTGTCCTGCTCTACAAAAGTTGGTACAGGCCACTTTTGACTTAACTTTCATGATCTGCACAAACTTACGTCACTGCAGGATTTTTCTGAATTTGTTGCTTCTCGCGGGATTCACAATGTCGTTTAATGAATAACACTGTGTGTAATTTTTTAAGTTATGGAAATATAACCATATACGGACACCAATACGTGATAAAAGACCAAAAAGAAAAGACCCGTGTCTTCCAGTTTTGCCCAAAGTCATGCACTTTTTTAAAAAAAAACGATTTTTTTTTTATCTTTTTTCCCCTGTTCAAATCCATAGATAGCAAACCGTTCAACATTCAAGGAAACAATCAACTACAAAAATGTACCTAAGATCTCAATAAACAACTTTCTAGAACATATGAACATCCTAGGAATGATTCTTAACACCGTTTAGGTAGGTCAATATAAGTTGGTAAGAGAAAACTAAAGGAATTAAGCGTTTTGGGCCATAAACTACTAAATTATTATAAACTAAAGCATACTTTCAGGCAGCAATAAAAAAAATTTATTTCTAAATTAGTTTTTTCGATTTTCATCTTGAAGATGAAGTTTTTATACCCTACACCACCATAGTGGGGAGGGTATAATGCGTTTGTGCAGATGTTTGTAACGCCCAAAAGTATTAGTCTAACACCCATCTTAAAGTATACCGATCGACTTAGAATCACTTTCTGAGTCGATTAAACGATGTCCGTCCGTCCGTCTGGTCGGCTGGCTGGCTGGCTGTCCATGTAAACCTTGTGCGCAGAGTACAGGTCGCAATATTGAAGATATTTCGATGAAATTTGATACATATTATTTTTTCGGCTCAAGGACCAAGCCTATTGAAACTGGCTGAAATCGGTCCACTATTTCACCTAGCCCCCATACAAATGTCCTCCCGAAATTTGACTTTATCGGTCATAAATGTTTAATTTATATATGTATCTCCACAAATTCCGCTCCAAATAAGTTTTATATACACAAAATTCATGTCACCAAATTTTGTTACGATCGGTCCATAATTAGTCATAGCTCCCATATAGACCCGCTTCCGAAAATCACTTTAACGTGCATAAATCGCTTAAAAATGTTAGTATACAAACAAAATTCAACATAGTAAACTTTCATATAGACATAAATCACACGACCTAATTTCATGGTGATCGTTCCATAATTGGTCATAGCCCCCATATAAGGCCCACTTCCGAAAACCACTCAAAAATATAAATTATTGAAATTTTAAAAGAAAAATGTTTTTGCCCTTTAGTTAGTGTAGGGTATTATATGGTCGGGCTTGACCGACCATACTTTCTTACTTGTTTTGATTTTATATGTTCACAATTTTTGTTGTTTATGACAAGGGCTACAACTTTGCCTCAGAAAGTAAATCAAAATTCCGAACTGTTTGCAAGATATGAGCCTGAGAAAATGATCACTTTTTTTTTGCAAAAATGACACCGAGGCCCCAAATCTTTGGGGACCCATAAAAAAGTAAGTTTGTCATTCCGTTTGTAATTTCTACATTTTTCATTTCCGACCCTATAAAGTATATATATTCTCGATCCTTATAGATAGCGGAGTCGATTAAGCCATGTCCGTCTGTCTGTTGAAATCAATTTTCTGAAGACCCCAGATATCTTCGGGATCAATATCTTCAAACAATCAGCAAAATCGGTCCACAAACGGCTGAGATATGAGGAAAAAACCAGGACAACCTCGATTTTTGACCTATTTTTGCCATATATTTCAAATTTAAAAAAATTAAATTTAAATAACAGTTCAAAAAAACATTTTTAACAAAAAATTAAAAAAAACATCTTTGAAAAAAAAAAAAAATTTTGTTTACCTAAAAATATTTAAAATTTGTATTTTGAAGTATAATTTGGTGAAGGGTATATAAGATTCGGCAAAGCCGAATATAGCTCTTTTACTTTTTTTTTGGAGTTGCACTGTGTAATTCTAAGATTACTTACAGAATATCCACAGAGCTCTTTATTTGACAGGATAAAGGACCAAGATTCTCTGGTTCTTGTTTGGAACTCGATTAGACTGTGTCCTATCAGTGTGATTGTTACATGGATTACCCACTTAAAAAGTATTGCAGAAGCTGTCTGGATCATGATCTAGCTGGTACCATTATCTGGAGCGTCTCAAAGTTGCGTCACTGACGAATCTTGTTAAATTTGTAAGACATACCGATTGGTTCTGACGAAGACCACAAGATTCACAGTGTCGTTACAAGTAACCTAACCTAATCTTTTAACCTGAAACTATTTGAAAACGTTGGTTTAAACTCGGGTTACATGTTTTAATTGTAATTAATTTAACTTATTAAATTTCTCTTGATGGTCCTTCGCGCTATTTCCTATACATATAATGAATTAAAATAATTATGTTAACATTCCTGGATATATATACTCCCAATTGTGTTAAACTTGTTTGTTTTAACACTTTGTTTTTTTTAATATTTCCCCCTCTTTAGTTTTCTTTCTTAGTTTCAGTTGCTCGTAGTTGTTAAGCCCCTTAGGCCGTATATCTCCCTTAAAAAGCAGTAATCACATCTACAACTTTCTTTATTTTTTCTATTTTCTGTTATTCTTTTATTAATGCTTATATTCCTTTATCTTAGTTTGCCTTGAAGTGGAAAATTATTAAATAATAAAACCATAATAAAACATATTATGGAAATTTAAGTTTCTAGCTATGGCTGCCTGCTGTCGTTACACGTTTCTTAGTTTATTGTTTTGATGCCTGGAAATTCTATTGTAATCTTATAGTCAACTGCATCATCATGTTTCAAAGTCAGTCAGTCAGTCCGTCTGTCCCTACGTCCGTCTGTCTATCTGTAGAAAGTTAACAACAGCATTCATTCATTCATACATTCCTTCATTTATCTCTCCTTTTGTTACCCTGTTTTTCCATTCAAGGGGAAAAACACAAGCAAACATTTGTTGTGATTTGTTCTTTTTGCAAAACAAAAAAAATAAATAAAAATTGCCAAGAAGATATAAAAAATCGCTAGAAAAAACAGACAACACAAAACAAAACTAGTGTGTTTATGATTGTTTGACATTGATACGTGTATTGTACTGTACTGTATCGTACGTATAATTTTGTATGTCATTGTTGCTGCTGCTGTTACGTTTTTTTTTTTGTATGGTGGATCTCAGATGATTTGATACGTTTTACATTTCAATTCATTACCTTCCCTGCTCAATCAATACGAGGACGAACAGTGAGAGCGGGTAGCAGATAGCGGGTTTGTTAGAGAACAATTGAAAGTCAATTTCATATTTACTGTCATGTTTTCTATACTGGCTGTTTAGTTCAGTTTTGTGTTTTGTGTTTTCTCATTCTGATAGTTCCATAGAAATCAAAGTAAATTTAATTATGTTGCAAAACGTTTTCAGCTTGCACATGCATCAGCATGCCTCATCAGGAGGCATATCACTATTTCCGGTTCATTGCATGTGAGGTTGAGAGTGTTTGTACAAATTTACAAGGTTAGTTTTGCGCAAAAAAGTAAAATATTTAGAGTGAAATATTTGATTAAAACTGTTGTATATTTTAATGGCAGACTTTAAGGTGAATTATTGAGAGAATGTTTTTTAAAAAAAAGTTTTTTTTAAAACAAAAAAACTGGTCCTTCGAACTTAAGAAAAAGTCCGTCTGTGTAAGAACTAATAGATTGAAAACGTAATAGGTTATGTTTTAATACTGTTAACAATAAAATGGTCCTTCGGACTTAAAAAAAGATCGGTAAGTTTCAGATACAGTTTATTGAAATGGTCCTTCGAACTTCGAAAAGTTCTCTAGCTTTAATAGCTGGTTGTCTATAAGTAATTTCTTGTATTTTCTTACTATTAACAATAAATTGGTCCTTCGAACTCATTGAAAGTTTAATTAATTTAGCAACCAGTCGACTAAGATCAAACCAGTTGGTTTAATTCAGACCAGCACTAACTCACAAACTTTCTCTTAAGCTGGAGGTCCACACCACGCGTTTTACGCTTTCTCGCATTCTACGCGGCTGTCAAAAAAGTAGAATCAATATATTTGTACGCTGCAAGTTACAAGTACAAAAGCGTAGAATGCCATGACGCGTAGAATGCTTAAAGTAGATCTACTTTCTACTTTTATAAGCGTCACAAGCGGCGCACGAACATGTCAGCTGATTTTGACAATTTATATTCTTTTTTTAATGTTTATTCTTCAATTTTAATAAATTAAAACAAGTTTAATGGTGAAAAAATAAATAAAAGCTGCAGAAAACGCGAAGTTTTTTTAATAATAAAACAAAAAATTGACGCTTAAAAAGCATCGCATGTAACTTGAAGCGTAGAATGCGATGTAGGTATGAAAAGCACGCAATGCTTTGACGCGAAGACGCGTAGTGTGGACCTCCAGCTTAACATTTGTTAAAATGTCAGCAGTCAAATTTTCTATTAAATCTTTAGAAATAATAAGCCTACATACTTTTAGGCTGTTGACAAATTACCCAAATTTTTTTTTCTATTTATTTTTTTTTATAAAGTTGATCATATGTAGGTAGCAACAAAATCCTAATATATTATCACAATTACACAAATGTGTATCAATTAGTCAAAAGGCCATAACTCCTCAACAATATCTAATAAATAAATTTATCTTCTATATACAATTATTTATATGTTTTTGTTACTGCCCACATTTTCCCTTTTAAAAGTATACTTTAGGGCTTTAGGAAATTTTGTTTGCCATAAAATGTATAACTAAAAAGCTTGAGGAAATATTGTAGGAAAATTTCTCAAATGCTTTAATAACGTAACATACTTCCCAGGTAAACAACTAGAGTATGTGTTTGTAAGGCATAGTTTAGGGCGTTTGAAAATGCTAGGTAGGTAAATTGACTTAAAGCTTTCACATGTTTACAGATATGTGATAATTGATTTAGGGAATTAATAGATTTAAAAATTAAATTAAAAAAGAGATTTATTTGTTAATGAAAACTAAAGTGTTATAAGAAATTATTTGTTTTATTGGCAGAAAATGAATTACGAAGTATAAAAAGAAAGGGAATTTCTGTCATTTGAGGAAACCATGAGACTAGTATCAAATTATCTTTTATCATAGGACTTCTTGGAGTATAAAATTTGCTTTAAATTAGCTATTTTAGAAATCTCAATTTCTTGTAAACATAGCTCTTTCTTAGACACTTAAATTTGCTTTAATCGTAAGATAGTTTTGAAGGTCATACTAGCTGGAATCGTAAGTCTTTTTAGAGACTCAAATTAGATTCAATCGTTGATCTTTCTGAGTCTCAAATATGCATCAATCTTTAGTCTTATTAATGTCGTAAATAAGCATAAATTGTA
Organism: Calliphora vicina; assembly: GCF_958450345.1. Lineage (NCBI taxonomy): Eukaryota > Metazoa > Arthropoda > Insecta > Diptera > Calliphoridae > Calliphora > Calliphora vicina. Next base: position 106,762,710 of record NC_088783.1, on the reverse strand, counting down.
GGTCTTTTAAAAGTCTCAATTAGGCTTCATTCATATTTAATGTTGGTTTCTTAGCTTCAATATTTTTAGAGTTTCAAACAAGTTTCAACCTTATGTCTTTTTGTAATTTTTTGAGTCATGGAAATATAACCATATACGGACTCCACTACTTGATAAAAGACCAAAAAAAAACCCAGTTTTGCCCAAAGTCATGCATTTTTTATGGGTCCCAAAAGATTTGGGCCCTCGCACACTTTGGTAAATCACAAATCTAGCTGGACAAAATTAAAAAATAAATGTCTGGCAACATTCCTTCTGATCATTTCATGAGCTTCTCAATACAATAGGAAACTGTAATTCATGTTTTGTTTTTTTGGTTTTTAGCTCCGATTAGGAAAAACTAAGCTTTAAAGTCAGTTGTTGTCAACAGGTACATTAAGATTTCAAAGAGAAGTGTATTTTTTGTGTGACTTTGGTTTATGATTAAAAAGGCTACGGTGATTTTATTGTCATAATTTTTTTATATTATTATTAAGCTCCATTTCAAGGAAATATGAAACAATTTTCATTTAATTATTCCCATTGTAACTATTAAAAAAAACTATTTTTTGTGAGAAGATCAGAAATTGGAAAAAATAAAATATTTCCTTTTTTCAAGTAGAGTTAAAGCTGTTTATTCCGGATAGTTCCGGTGTAAAACTATATTTGAGTTAATCTTTCAAGTGTTTACTTCAAGGTAAATCAAAAACATCTTGCACATTCTTGCGACCGCCATAAATTTTTTAATTTTTCCAGTATGACTTCTACTTTTTCACGAAAGAAAATTTTTGATGAATGGGTAAAAACTCCCAAAATACATTGCGAAAAAAAAGTTGGTTTTTTATAATCGTTTATACATTTAAACTCATTTTTTATATGATTCATAAGTGAGAAGTGAACCCAACGTGATTTATTAATTTTGTCCAGTTAGATTTGCGATCTACCACACTGTGCCTCGGTGTAATTTTTGCTCATAAGGAGTGAGATCGAAAAATTCTTAACATACATATATGTTTATAAAAAAGAAACCACTAAACTTACAGCTTTAATTTTTTTTTTATTTGATTGAAATTATTATTACAATTTACAAAAAAAATTATTTTTATAGTTTTAATCACTAGTGATGAAATTTTGAACCTTTTTCGGAAACCCTTCCATTAACGTTTTTATAGTGCTTTCTGTCACTTTGCTCGAACATGTAGTCCATCTCCGTTTAAAATCTACCACACTTTTGGACACCTTTTTTGTACTCTTCAATTCTCTTTTAACAAGAGCCCAATATCTCTCCACTGGCCTTAGCTCCGGGCAGTTTGGAGGATTTGCCTCTCTTGGTACAAATACCACATTATTGTTCTTGTACCACTCAAGGGCTTGTTTGCCATAGTGACAGGATGCCAAGTCAGGCCAAAAATAAGTGGACACATTATGAAGTCTTATGAATGGAAGCAGCCTTTTTTGTAAACATTCCTTGATGTAAATTTCGGTATTTATAGAGCCCGTTGTAACAAATGAGTGGCTTCTTTTGCCGCAACTGCATATTGCTTGCCATACCAAGAACTTTCTGGGAAATTTTGTCTGCTTTTGGGTCCTAAACTTTTCTTCAACATTCCCTCGAGCATCAGCAACATAAAATTTTTGACCTGGAAGTTGCGAAAAATCTGCCAGAACATACGTTTCGTCATCCATTATGCAGCAAGAATATTTTTTTATAAAACTTGACTTCAATTTCCGTGCTCTGTTTTTGGCCTCTAAATTTTTAGTAGCGTTCCTGTCAGGAACTTTTTGAGCCTTGTATGTTTTTAAACCTGCATTAGCTTTAACTTTTCGTACCAAATAGTCCGAGCACTGAGCTAACCGGGCTGCTTTCCTACCGGATGTGTTGGGAGCTCTTTTGAAAATGCGTTCTATTTTTTTGGCTTTAGAAACATCATGTGGACCATTCCTTCTACCTGAACCAGGTTTTCTATCAACTGACAAGTTCTCCCGGTACTGTTTAATAACATTGGAAACAGTTTGACGGCAGACCTTTGTATGCTTGGCCAACTTTTTGTAAGACCAAGTTGGGTTTTGTTGAAAATATTTAATAATTTCAGTACGCACTTTTTTCTGGTCACTCATTTTAATCAGGTTAACAAAAAAATTAATATAATTGACATTACACATAATAACTGACATGTTTTTCAAAGGTAACTTGATCAAAAAAAAATTCAAATAATACTTGGGTTAAAAAATGTAATGAAAAACGTGTGTTAAGAATTTTTCGATCTCACTCCTTATATTGCAAACAGATCGGAATTTTGATTTACTTTCTGAGGCAAAGTTGTAGCCCTTGTCATAAAGAACAAAAATTGTGAACATATAAAATCCAAAAAACTTCATCTTCAAGATCAAAATCGCAAAAAACTTAAAAAAAATCGAAATAAATTATTCTAAAGCTGCCTAAAAGTATGCTTTAGTTTATAATAATTTAGATTTTGTACCCTTCACCTTCGTGAGAAGGGTATATATAAACGGAATGACAGTTTGTAATTTCCACAATATAATTTTACGACCCTATAAAGTATATATATTCTGGATCCTTATAGACAGCTGAGTCGATTAAGCCATGTCCGTCTGTCTGTCTGTTGAAATCAATTTTCTGAAGACCCCAGATATCTTCGGGATCCAAATCTTCAATAATTCTGTCAGGCATGCTTTCGAGAAGTTTCCTATTTAAAATCAGCAAAATCGGTCCACAAATGGCTGAGATATGAGGAAAAAACCAGGACAACCTCGATTTTTGACCTATATCTGGATTACTGGATTAATGATAGATATTTCAAGGACCTTTGCAATGACACCATAGTAAGTTGGTCCTACAATGGGTTATAATAGGAAAAAATATTTTTTAAATCGGTTTTTTTTTACAAAAAAAAATTTTTTTTTTTTTAAATTTAAAAAAAAATTTTAAAATTTAAAAAAACAATTGGAAAAATTTTTTTTCCAAAAAATTTAAAAAAACATTGGAAAAAGCAATGAATTTTGTTTACCTAAAAATATTTAAAATTTGTATTTTGAAATATAATTTGGTGAAGGTTATATAAGATTCGACATAGCCGAATATATGTAGCTCTATTACTTGTTAGAGTCTCAATTCAAATAATCATCAAATTTAGGTATTTTTGGGTCTTAAATTAACTTTGAGTACAGGCCTTTTTTGAGTCTCAAATAAGTTGTTTTTAGACTCAAATAACCATGAAACGTAAGTGTTTTAGAATCTCAAAGCTTCTTCAATTAGCTAAAATTGCTGGTCGTTGTAGAGTGTTGACTTCAATCGCCTGTGTTTTCACAGTCCTAAACTAGCTTCCTAGGCAAGTCTTCCTATAGTTTATATTTAGCTTCAATATAGTCTCAAATTAGCTTCAATAGTACCTTTAGTAAAATCTCAAAATATTTGCTTTTACATCCCCCATTTAGCTTCAATCCTAGGTCCTATTATAGTATGAATTTAATTTCAAACTTACCTCTGTCTAGATTTCCATTTTAACATTTTTGAGTCTCAGTTTAATTTTTCTTTTTCCCCTCAAATTTGTAAAGCCTACTTTTAGCTGTCTTTTTTTATTATCATTATTTTAAAGACTACTTTTAGGCTGTCTTATCAAAATTCCTAAAAGTTTATAAATAATATGCTTTTATAGTTGTTTTAAAACTGTTTAGTCAGAGAAACATTTAATACAAATTCTTTAATGACTCTAATAACTTAGCACACATGATTTAACCTCTATAATCTCTTCTATACATTTTGGGTAAGAGCCTAAAAGTATACAACAACTTTTGTTGCTTGATTTGTCCTTATCTTGCAGAAAACAAACTTCACAGAATTGTTTACACACTTACTCAAACTTAGTGAAGAATATAAAGAAAATTACTTAATTTAATAGTTATAAAGCTAAAAAATAAAAGATTAGGGATTTTTTCAGTTTATTGTTAAATAAATTTTCTGAGAAAGCTGCTTAAATATTAAAAATTCTTTAATTTTATGATATTATAAAGGTTTTAAAGGCATTTAACAGCTGGTTAATTAATAAATTGTGCCTTTTAAACTAATTTTTGTTTAGTCAGTTACTCATACCTAGTTGTTGCTATAGTCCTTTCCAATTTAACATTAAAACCACAATCATTAATTAGGTTTTCTTACCCTTACCATCTACCAAAATATGCAAAGTATTAGCTTGATTTGTTTTCATCTTGATTTCCGTAGATGTTTATACAGTTTCCTTTAAACTGCCTCCTGCTGCCAAACTGGCTGTTATGTTTTGTTATTGCGACGGGTTTTCATAAACTAACTAACTCCAACTAAGGCTAAGTTTCCTGTAACTGTTATTCCTGTTTAACCCAGCAAAATGTTTAAATAATAAAAAAATCCTAATAAAACTAAATATATTTTAATATTTAGTTCTCTAGATTATTGCTTTTTCTGTTTTTTTTGCTGTGTTTATATTTGTTTTTGTTATTAATAGGTTTGGTATATTTGTTTTATTTTTTTGTGTGTTTCTTTTTCATTTCTCCTAAATTTTATTGTTGTTGTATAGTAATTTTTTCCATTTGTATTTGGTTTTCATTTCGTTTTTTTTTCAAAATTTTTTTTGTTAACAATTTCCTTCCGCTTACGGTAGTTCGTTGCTATTCGTTTGTGGTTATCCCCTAAAATATGCTATGGTTTTCTTATACATTTTAGCCTATGGTGGCGGCAATAGTTATACATTCAAACACTCACATTTTCACACATAACAGGCCTAGTAGCACTTATACAAACTTGTTAATATTTATTTTAAGCCATAAACGAATCTGGTAAATGTTTCTGCTGGTGTAGGAGAGTATATTACAGTTGTGAGCAAAACTAAAAAGAGAACAAATAGTTAATTAATTAATTTTTTGATACGTAGTTACTTGAAAAGTCTCAAATTCACTTTAATCATAGAAATTATTAGTCTCAAATTTACTTCAAACGCAGATCTATTGCGAGTTTTTAATAAAATTTAATTTAAAATCTCAAAGTGGCTTTAATCTTAGGACGTTTTAGGGTCTCAACTTAGCTTCAATCGTATGTCTTTTTGGAGTCATAACTTAGCTTCAATAGTAGGTATATTCTTCAGAATTTAGAGAGTCTCAAATTAGCTTCAATCGTAGGTCTTTTAGGAGTCTCAGAATAGCATCACACGCAGATATTTTCAAAGACTCGAAGCAGCTATAATTGTAGGCCTTCTTTGAGTCAAAGTATTTTAATTGTAGATCTTTTTGGAGTCTCAACATAGCTTCAATCGTAGGTCTTTAGTAGCTTCAATTGTAGGACTAAAGTAGCTTCAATTGTAGGTCTATTTAGAGTCCCAAAGTAGCTACAATCCTACGAATTTAGAAAGTCTCAAATTAGCTTCAATCGTAGGTCTTTTATGAGTTTCAAAGTAGCAGCAAAGTGGGTCTATTTAGAGTCCCAAAGTAGCTAGAATCTCAAGAATTTAGAAAGTCTCAAAGTAGCATCAATCGTAGGAATTTAGCTTCAAAAATAGGTCTTTCATGATCTCAAATTAGCTTCAAACGTATATCTATTTAGAGTTTGAAATGAGGCTTAAACGTTTGTGATTTTAGAGTCTTATATATTCTCAAACTAGCTCCAATCCTGGGTCGTTTTAGAGTTTCATCTGATCCATAAAAGTTGAACTTTTTAGAGTTTTAAACCTGAGTCTTATATAATCTCAAATTGCCTACAATCGTAGATCTCTTTAGAGTTTCAAATGAATCTCAGAAGTTGATATTTAGAGTTTCAAACTTGGGTCTTAAATTTGCTTCAATTGTAAATCTCTTGAAAGTTTCAAATAAGTCTCAACCCTTGGCCTTTTTAGAGTTTAAATCCTGGGTCTTGTTTAATTTAAAATTAGTTTCAATCAAAGATTATTTTACATTCAGAAAATTGATTTAATTGTAGATTTTTCTAGAGTCTCAAATCAGGCTTTAATCGTTGGAGTTTTTAGTCTTAAATTAGCTGGAAATGTAGGGCTTTTTATACCCTTCACCTTCGTGAGAAGTTTGTCATTCCGTTTGTAATTTCCACAATATAATTTTCCGACCCTATAAAATATATATTCTGGATCCTTATAGATAGCATAGTCGATTAAGCAATGACCGTCTGTCTATCCGTCTGTTGAAATCAATTTTCTGAAGACCCCAGATATCTTCGGCATCCAAATCTTCAATAATTCTGTCAGACATGCTTTCGAGAAGTTTGCTATTTAAAATCAGCAAAATCGGTCCACAAATGGCTGAGATATGAGGAAAAAACCAGGACAACCTGGATTTTTGACCTATATCTGGATTACTATGTCATTAATATAGACAATATGGATATCTAATGATAGATATATCAAAGACCTTTGCAATGACGTGTATAAGACCATAATAAGTTGGACCCACAATGGGTCAAAATCGGAAAACATATTTTTAACCAGAATTTTTTTTTCACCAAAAATAAAAATTGAAAAAATCCAAAAATTTTATTTTAAAATTTAAAAAAAAAAATTTAATTTAAAAATTTAAAAAAAAATTTTAATTTAAAAATTAAAAAAAAAATTGTTAAAATAACAATTCGAAAATTTTTTTTTTCCAAACACTTAAAATAAAAATAATTCAAATTTGTATTTTGATGTATAATTTGGTGAAGGGTATATAAGATTCGCTACAGCCGAATATAGCTCTCTTATTTGTTTTAGAGTAAAATCATCTTCAACCTCAGATGATTTTAGAGCCCCAAATTAGATCTCTTTAGAGTCTCAAATTAGCTTTAATTGTAGATCGCTTTAGAGTCTCAAATTAACTTTAAACGTACGTTTTATGTAATCTACAATTTGCTTTAATCTTAGGTTATTTTAGACTTTTCATTTTGCTTCAATCTTATTGCTTTTTATCTTAACTTAGAGTTCGAATTAAAGCTTCAAATGTAGATTTATCGAAGAGTAACAATTTGCCTCGAATCGTAGATCTTTTTAGAATCCCAATTAGCTTTAATCTTTGGTCTCTTTAGAGTACCAATTTTGCTTCAATCACAGAGCTGTTTGGAGTTTCAATTTAGCTTCAGTTGTAGATATTTTTAAAGTCCCAGTTTGAGTAATTTTTATTATATACTAGTTGATCGCTACGTCTTCGCCCGGTAGCATTTACTAATGTTAGTTCTTCAAGTTTCTCCAACCCACGCACACCAGCCTGTTCTTATTTATTTGCAAATAAAATATCTAAATTTGTACTGCATACTTCAGGGAGTTTTTTTTATTACAGTTGACTGGACTCACAAAATAATTTCCGAGTTTTATCCGGAATTTTTGAATTTTTTTTTACAAACCATCTCCTGAAAAAAATCAGCCAAATCGCTCCAGCCGTTCTCACGTGATGACATTACACACATGGACCATTTCATTTTTATATATATAGATTTTTCCTTTTAACATTATTTCAAGCATAACTGTTGCTCCACAAAAATTTGCCATTTTGGTTAAACCAAAAATGATTTTCCAATAAATATGGAATGGTGTATCGTTGTATTTTCCTTTGGATGAGATGATATATGGTTATAAACTTTACTCATAATTTTTTTCTCTTTTCAATTCATTTGTTATTTTCATTTTTTTTTTTGAGAAGATTGTGCAAACAAAAGCTTTTTATTTAATTAAAACATTTCAAGTATATTAAACTGAATTAAAATTGTTTGTTGAAAATACAACTTTTAGAAAACCCAACAAAATTTATGTTTTTTTATGTGAAGACATTATTAATAAAGCAAGAAGCATTAAGCAGAACAATTTATTCCAACAATTTGGAGGAATTTTCAATGTTAGGGAAAGGGAAATTGTATAGCAAACATATTTAAAGGCGAAAGTAAAAAATTTAAAGTTACACATACTTTTAGGCGCTAAAAAAACTCATCTCTTCATTTGTAAGCCAAAAAAATATCTAAAATTATGTTATTTTTCCCCCTAAATCTGTATTTTCAAGGTGCCTGTTTTATGGCTGTAAGAAATAGTATAATAACATCTACTTTTAGGCGCCTTAAAGACCTAAATGTTGCTCTATGGTTGCCAAAGTATTGGTTACATTTCTCCCCTAAAGGTCATTCATATTTCAATTTATTTCTTTTTAGTTTAAAACAAATATATATGTTTATATATGTTTATATTTATGGGCCAGAAAAAACAATTTACTTTCGTTGCATTTTGCCAAAATTTGTTAAGCATAGGTTTGTTTTTTTTATTTTTAAATAGTTGTAGACAAAAACTTAGTGACTACTTTTAGGCGCCTGCTAAAGGAAATTCAAACAAATTTGCCCAAATTTGCCAAAAAAACTAAGGAAATTTATTTCTTATTTACAAGTCAAGGTTAAATAATTTGTCACAGTTTTTTTCTTGTTTTTTTTAGTATCCCTATTATTCCTAAACAATAAAATATTGTTTATAATTATAAGGCCATGCTAAGTTAAATAAATTTATTTTCCTTTACACACCTTTTTATGGCTATTTTTTATGTGTCAGTTCTTTATTTTTTCACTTTTTATTACTGAAAATCTATTGACTTTTGTTGCTGCTGTAGTTTTGGCGTAAAATTTCCATTATCCTGTCATCTTAAACATGTTTACTTTACTTATAAGAGATTGTCGGTGTTTTTTTGTTCTCTTTGTAGCTGTCAAAAACTATATCAATATTTTTGTTTTTTTTTTTACTTTTAGATTTATATATTTTATAAGAGTCTTATGATTTACTAGCCCTGAACTTGTCTTGCTTTATGGTTCAGTCAGAATTCTGTATTACGTGTGTGTTGTTGGCTGCTACTTTTATTTTATTATACTTATTTTAGAGGGGTTTTTTGCTACGTGTGCAAAGCTTTAATAGTTTTTGTTAAAAGTTTTTTTTTTGTCCAATGTTTAGTATAATATTTTATTGTAGACTAAATTTTAAGTTCTTCAAATTTAATTCCATTTATTTTATGCTGTTTGAAATGTTCAACTTTATTATTTGAATGGTGTCTTAAAAACGTGCTCCTTAAGATATGCTTTAGTTTTTTTTATTATTTGGTATAAAAATGGCCAGATAACTACTAATCATTAGTTTCTTGTAGTAGAAATTTTTATTATTAAATAAGCTTTAAAAAAATTCCTTTTTAGAGTTTAAATTAGCTACAATCGCTATGTCTCTTCAAAGTCTCAATTAAGCTTTAATCGTAATTTCCACACTTGATTTAATAGTATGATTTTTCGGAGTCTTGTATTTGCTTCAATCCTAGATCATTCTGACTCCTTTTAGAGTCTCAAATAAGTTCCAATCGAAAGTCTTTTTAGATTCCCAAATTAAGGGCCTGATTCAGAAACACAAAAGGAAAACAATTATAAAATTTTTGTATGAAAATTACTCAGTTTTGAAATAATTTTTGAGTAATTTTCGTACAAAAATTTTAAAATTTTTTTCCTTTCGTGTTTCTTTTTAAATTTTCTTCAATTCTATATCGTTTTGAATCTCAAAATTGCTTCAAATGTTTAGGTTTAGGTTAAGATTTGAATACTTATTTGTAAATTTCTAAAAAGAAAGATTCAATAAAGAAAAAAATACTGAAAAAAAATAAAAAAAATTTGCTGTAAATACAGTCTTAAAATAACCCAATTCTAACTTCAAACGTGAATCTTTTTGAATTATTCTATAATGCTTGTGTAGTCTCAAATTTGCATCAATTGTAGATCTTTAAGAGTGTCAAACTTGCTTCAATTCTAAATATTTTGGTGTCTTAAATTTTAATTCTTTAGCCGCAGTTGTAGAGTTTTTTTTTTTTGAGTCTCAAATGTGTTTCTATCCTACATCTTTTAAAGTCTTAAATTTTCTTCTATCCTTAATATTTTGGAGTTTTAAGTGAGATTCAATTATAGATCTTTCGGAGTTTCAAATATCATACATTTTTGGAAGTCTTAAATTTCCTTTAATCCTAAAGCCTTTAGAGCAGGGAAAGGCAAAACATGGGCGCCGCGTTTTTCATTAACTCTTCTCTTACGTACGTGTGCACACGCACTGTAGAGAAATAAACAACTTTTAATCAGTCTAGCTTGAGAACTCAAACAAGCAGGTTGTGTATCGTTTTTTATCGCACAATTTAAGAATCAGCGTTGCCAGTGAAAAAAAATATGTCCCAACATTTAAAGATGTATGAAGAACAATATGAGATTTTACATTTTTAATTGGGGAAAACCGACGAAAGTTTACTGGCAACACCGATTCGTGGTGAGAGCGGGGAGAGTGTATAACTAATACAATCGTAAAATGCAATAGTATAGGTTGCCTTTCCCTGCTTTAGAGTCTCAAATTCCCCTCAAGTATAGCTCTTTATTCAGTCTCAAAGTAGCTTAATGTTGGCTTCATACCTCAGTCTTGTCAGATTATTCTCTGAAGTATTCATAAATATTATGAAATTAGCTTAAATCGTAGATCGGTTTTGAGTCTCTAATTAGCTTTAATACTGGATCTTTTTTAGTCTCTGGTTAGCAAATTTGCTTCAATCCTGAAATTTGATTAAATTTTAGCCTTTATACGTTCTCAAATTTGGAATATCAAATAAGCCTTTACCGTATACCATTTTAAATGGATCAAATTAGCTTCAATCATACCTCTATAGATCTTTTTACAGTCTCAAATAGGGTTTAAAATTTTCTCCAAAGTAACTTCAATCGTATTTATTTTATAAACTAAAACTAGCTTCAATTGTAAGTCTTTTTAGGATCTCAAATTAGCTTCAAGCGTAGATAATTTTGGAGTCTCAAAGTAGTTTCAAATGTAGGTCATATTAAATTCTTAAATTCATTTCAATTGCCTTTTTTATACCCTTCACCTTCGTGAGAAGGGTATATATAAGTTTGTCATTCCGTTTGTAATTTCCACAATATATTATGGCATGTCTGTCTGTCCGTCTGTCTGTTGAAATCAATTTTCTGAAGACCCCAGATATCTTCGGTATCCAAATCTTCAATAATTCTGTCAGACATGCTTTCGATAAGTTTCCTATTTAAAATCAGCAAAATCGGTCCACAAATGGCTGAGATATGAGGAAAAAACCAGGACAACTTCGATTTTTGACCTATATCTGAATTACTAAGACATTAATATAGACAATATGGATATCTAATGATAGATATTTCAAAGACCATTAGTAAGTTGGACCTACAATGGGTCAAAATCGGAAAAAAATATTTTTTCACCCGAATTTTTTTTTCACCAAAAAATTAAAAAAAATTTTAACAAACTATTTTTTTAAATATTGAAAAAAAAAACATTATTTTGAAGTATAATTTGGTGAAGGGCACAGCCGAATATAGCTCACTTACTTGTTCAAACAAATTTCGGAAAAAAAATCACCCCTATCAACATTTCACATGAAATATGTTCCCTTTTCCCATTTCTCGTTCATCAACTTTGTTCACGTGAAAAAATTCCCCATGTTGTGAAATTTTTAGATGGAATTTTGTAAACAATAAACAGCTGCTACGAACAAAATCAACTATTGTGAATGAAAAGTTTAGGGGAATATCACGATAGCAATTTTCCCTTCGAGGGAAATGGATATTTCATGGGAACATAAATTTCACATGTTTTTCACGATAGGGGTGAATATTTTTTAACCCCAAATTTTTTTTTTACCAAAAGTTTTTTTTATTTAAAAAAAAAATTTAAAAAAACAATTTTTTAAATTTTGAAAAAAGAAAAAATTTGCAAATTTTAAAAAAAAAATTTTGAAAACATTAAAATTTTTATTTTGAAGTATAATTTGGTGAAGGGTATATAAGATTCGGCACAGCCGAATATAGCTCACTTGTTCAAACAAATTTTGGTAATAATCAGGGAAACCTGAAATATGCTCTAAAAAAGCATTTTAAGCGCTTTAAATATGCAGTAAAAACTTTAAAATATGCTCTTAAAAAAACAAACTTTTACATAATTTTTAACCAAAAAATATACTTTTATTTAACAAAATCAATACAATTCATATCTAAAAAGGTAAAGTAACATAAAATAAACAAAAATAACATAAACTAAAACAAGTATAACAAAAAATAAATACAACATAAAAACAATAGGAACTTAAGCTATGAAAAAGCCTCAAGAGGTATTTTTTGATGATATTTTATATAAATATAAAGTCACTTCTTTCATTAAGGTTATTATTGCAATAAATTACAAAATATTGACTTAAATTTTCAAATAAAAATCGTTGTCTATTGGACCTGAAAACTTTTTTATACATAGAAAATGTTCTTTCGACATCAACTGATGTTATAAGAGCAAATTTAAATGACAATATTTCTTTAACACTTAGAACGGTTATGTTTGAATTAAAACTAAATTTTGATATTTAGATGGCGCTATTATTAAAATAGTGCTTACTTTATATTAAAAGAAAGTATGGTCGGTCAAGCCCGACCATATAATACCCTACACAAAGTAAATGAGCAAAAACATTTTTCTTTTAAAATTTCAATAATTTATATTTTTGAGTGATTTTCGGAAGTGGGCCTTATATGGTAGCTATGACCAATTATGGACCGATCACCATGAAATTAGGTCGTGTGATTTATGTCTTAATGAAAGTTATTTCTGTTGAATTTTGTGTATATACCAACATTTTTAGGAGATTTATGCACGTTTAAATGATTTTCGGAAGCGAATCTATATGGGAGCTATGACTAATTATGGACCGATCGTAACAAAATTTGGTGACATGAATTTTGTGTATATAAAACTTATTTGGTGCGGAATTTGTGGAGATACATAATAAATTAAACATTTCTGACCGATAAAGTCCAATTTCGAGAGGACATTTGTATGGGGGCTAGGTGAAATAATGGACCGATTTCAATCAGTTTCAATAGGCTTCGTCCATGGACCGAAAAAATTATATGTACCAAATTTGATCGAAATATCTTCAAAATTGCGACCTGTACTCTGCGCACAAGGTTTACATGGACAGCCAGCCAACCAGCCAAACGGACGGACGGACATCGTTTAATCGACTCAGAAAGTGATTCTAAGTCGATCGGTATACTTTAAGGTGGATGTTAGACCAATATTTTTGGGCGTTACAAACATCTGCACAAACGCATTATACCCTCCCCCCTATGGTGGTGTAGGGTATAAAAAGCCATCTATTTTTCAAATTTTAATTTTAAACAAAGGATGAACAAATCTGTAACACAGCGAAAATTAAGTCAGACAAAATTTGTTTTTGATAAAGTCAAAATATGCTATTAAACAGTAAAATATGCTCTAAAAATGCAAAAATATGTCATAAATATGCTCTTAAAACAATTATATGCAAAAATATAAATTTAAGGGTAAAATATGCACTAACAAAACGATGCCAAAATTCTTAAATAGTTCTGAAACATGTAAATATCTTATCCATGTGCTCATTAGACTCACCAGAAAAAACATGCATTTGCATATTTTGGTTTCCCTGGTAATAACATTGTTACGAATTTGCATTAACGATTTGCAACATTCATCATGTTTATAAACATGTGTATATTTAGAAGCTTCTACTTATCAACAATGTTGATAGCAAACAGTTATTAGCATGGATTGTAAGTATGGCAACACTAAATGTTTAAGCTGGTAACATTAACATTGAAGCTGCTAAAAGCTCTAGAATTCGAATATTCTAGTTTTGGCCGTTAATATCATTGTAGAAGCTACTCGAAAGATGCCGCAATGTACAAATAGTGGCAGAGGTTGCAATCGTTAGTGAGTTTATCATAGGCATGTGTATTCTTGTACATTATAAAGTGTGTTTTTGAAGTGTGTACTGTGGGTGTGTTTATTTGGATGGGTGACTGTTTGGATTTCGACTTGTTGTATGGTTTTGACTAGATTAAGTGTTACAAATTTTAAACTACTAAACTGCTTTTATTTGCAATCAAAAGGAAATTTGCAATTTAAAGGAAATAAACCATTGTTTTTAAAAGGTAAAAGTTTAACAATATTTTTAAGGAGAAATAAACCGTTAAATTTACTCCTGCTCTCTTATGCTGTTGTTTAACTCAAAATATACTCAAGCTATTTTATTGGTTTTGTTGTTGTGTGAGTGAGTATGAGTGTTTGTGGGTTTTGTATGTTAAGAAGTGTGATGTGGAAATTTTCACCTTTATTTCGCACACATTCACTCTTTTATACTGTATATAACGGTTTACGTGTAAATAAATTCATTTTTATTGTGTGTAGAAATGTACATTGAGTATGATGGCGTCTATATACATATGTCTTTATTTGAATGTATGGGTGTTTAATAGGGTGACCCTTATATTGAACTTTTTTTGGATTTTCGAAATTTTTTAGGAATTTTTTTTTTTTAAATATTGCTAATTTGAAGCATAAAATTAGATTTTGCTCATATTTTCAGCATTTGACAATTTAAAATGTTTTATTTTAGGGCCACCCTAAAGTATAATGAAGGATGTTTTTTATGAAACAATCACTAGCCGAGTGTAATAAAACAAATGTTTGCTTTTTTATACTTTTTTTTCATCTTGTGTTGTTTTTTGCCATTTTTTCTCTTTTCTCTTTTTATTTGTTTTTTTTTTATTATTATTTTATTATGGCAAACAAAGCAACAGAGAAAACAGGCTTTTTGTTGAGTTTATTAACCTTTAACAGAGAGTTTTTTTTGCAAGCTTTGACCTGCTGTTATATTAAACATAAATTAAAATGATTAATTTTAAACAGAGCTGTAAAACATTTATATTAAATATTAATAAATTATTTCTTTTCTCTTTTTAATTTTTAGCGGCGAACGTATGTGGCGTATGAGTCATTCTCTGCCCTCCGGCATGGTATGTTTATTTTTATATTTTCAAATTTTGTTACAATTTTTTCAAATTTTTTTCCTACAATTATAATTATTATCATTATTATTTTATGAGTTTACGTTTATTTTTTTTTACTGAAATTCAAGTTCAAAGTTTTTTGAATGCATTTAAAATTTGTTTTTGGCATTTTTGATGATTTGATGACTTAAATCAATTTTTTTTAATTGAATATTTTTTCTAAAAAAAAATAAAAAATATTATAAAATACATGGGGCACACGCTTTTGTAACCCTTTAAATTTATTGACCAGAAAATTTTACAATTTTTTTTTTACTACCCTGAATAATTATACATTAAATAATTAAAAAAAAACACTTTAAAACAAAAACCAAACAACACACACATGTATATTTAACTAATTTTTAAACAAAACTTTTTAAATACAAATTTTAGTTTAGAAATTTATCAAAAAAAACAATAGAAATGGAGGAGGGAAGTTTCAAAGTAGAGTAAATTAGACTACAAATTTAGCTTTATTTTTGGATTTTTTTCAAAATGTTTTTTTTTCAATACTCAATTATTATATTTTAATTGGGTTTTTTTAAAAACCTTTATTGAAGATTTGAAAAACTAAATTCAGAGTCCACCTCTTTCCAATCTTTAATGCTAAATAGGTCTTAAAATGATCTTCTAAATTCTCAACTTTAATATAGATTTTTTTTTTATTATAAAACGAATTTTGTTTGCTTTTAAACTTATTTAAAATATAAAAGTCTCAGTATAGATTTTTCTATATTTTCAAGCAAATTTATTTTGCTATCAATTTTAGGGCCTGATTTAGGAACACGAACAGAAAATTTATTTTAGGAAACATCAACGGAGAACAATTTTAAAAATTTTGTAAGAAAATCAATTAGTTTTCAAATAATACAAAAATTTCAATCAAGTCCTTTAAAACTTTAATGAAAATCACCAAGTTTTCAAATAATTTTTAAGAGTTTTTCATACACAAATTTTAAGAATTGTTTTTCTTTTGTGTTTCTGAATCAGGCCCTTAAAAATTATTCACCCCTATCGTGAAAAACATGTGAAATTTATGTTCCCATGAAATATCCATTTCCCTCGAAGGGAAAATTGCTATCGTGATATTCCCCTAAACTTTTCATTCACAATAGTTGATTTTGTTCGTAGCAGCTGTTTATTGTTTACAAAATTTCATCTAAAAATTTCACAACATGGGAAATTTTTTCACATGAACAAAGTTTATGAACGAAAAATGGGAAATGGGAACATATTTCATGTGAAATAATGATTCGCGATAGGGGTGATTATGAAAATCATGAAGTTTTCAAAAAAAATTTTAAGTGATTTTCATACAAAAATTTGAATATTCTTTTCCATTTATGTTTCTGAATTATAGAGAATTATTTTCAAATTGAAATGTACAGAATTAGTTTATTTTACAAAATATTTATTTAATTTTATTTTGTGACTTAACATGTTTTGTCAAAAACGCCTTAAAATTAAATTATTAAATTGGAATCCTTTCGCTTCATTTAAAGAAACTTCCTCTCCCTTCTTGTTGTTTTTTAAATATTTCTTTTCTTTTTTAATTTCCTTAAATTTTATTACTTTTACACAACAACAAATACCAACAACATTTGTTTTATTTCAAACTTTTTTCAAACATACGCTTTTTGTTAACACTTTTAATACTTTAATAAACCACTTTACAACACTTACTAACACGTACCTACTTTTTTTTGTATTAAATAAACATTTTATTTTCTAAATATATTTAGACTTTGTTTCTCAAACATTTTTAGAACTTAATATAGAACAGTGAGTGACAATACAATAAAAAGTTTAAAAATGTTCAACGAGGGTTACTCCTCGTTAAAATAGAAATTACTTCAGGGTTTTGCAAAATATTTACTCTCCATTAAGTACAATACTGTAGCTGTGACTTAATTGGTTAGCACGTTTGATCATTAAGCATGATATGGTATTTGCAGCCTGGGTTCGATTCCCAGCCGCTGCCAATCAACAACATCAGTTTATAATAAATATTAGTTTACTAATAACTAATATTTATAACAGCGCCCTCTTTCGGTCGTAATAACATTGAAACGCCACCGACGTAAAATAATTAAATAATGGTTATTGGCTTGACTAATGCACCTTCTCACCACTAGAGGCGCTGCAATACTAATAACAAACATAACGCGCAATTAAAGAGTTGTCAAATACATGCTTTTTTCCTCCTTTCACCAATCTTCCTTCTACAATCTATCCCATTTCCAAAGAAAGTAATTGCCTGAGTGTTACTTCTCTTTTCTTAAAAAAAAAACAATTTTGCCAGCCTTGAAATACATAAATGTATTTGTGTATAAGAGTTCCTTCGGCATTCGTGCTATGTTCTTGTAAATAGCCGATTAAGATCGGCTCCAGATCGCCCTCAGTGATAACTGGTTTAAAACACCTCTCGAAGTAATAATTCAATTCGGTTGGAATGTATCAAACAGTTGCTCAGTCATTGAAAACAGCGATCGGCACAAGGATATCGTATTACATTTGTAGACGTTTATATGTGTTTGCACTGAAAGAAACCCAGCGGGAAAAAGATGCTGTAAAGAGGCCTTCCTAAAGGCCTTCTTATGCAGACACAAGGACTTCTAGCCGCATTGCAAAATCATTTCAATTTTACACGGCGTGTCATTGCGAGCCAAGGCCTTGCACACTCGCTGCTGTTAGAGGGCTGAGAGAAGGCCTACTTAGGAAGGGCTACTAGAAGGCCTACTTTGCAAGGGCTTCTAGAAGGCCTAATTTGGAAGAGCTATTAGAAGGTCTACTTTGGAAGGGCTATTAGTAGGTATACTTTGGAAGGGCTATTCGAAGGGCTGCTATATGGTCTTATGCCTGTACAAAAACCTGTTATTACTGATATAATGAAAGGCCTGTAGAGGAATGTCATATGGAATGCCTAGAAAGGTAGGACTACTGCAAAGTCTTATGGAAGGGCTACATGAGAGGCCTAATAAAGTGCCTAAAAGAGAAAAACAGCATTAGAATAAGGCATCAAAGGACGGCCTATGAAAAGTTGTGCATTTTAAAGTTTTATAGAACGTCTACCATGGAAGACCTATTTAAAGTCTTATTAGAAGATCTAAAATAAAAATAAGAATTAAAATGAAGTTGTTTGTTTAATGTTTTGAAACATGATAATTTCTGATTACATACTTAAAAGCAACAAAAATAAATAAGAAGCCACATCAAGCAATTTATTGTTGTAAATTTTGTAAAGAGAGTTAATCAAAGAGATGCAGAGTATTTTATTTTTTGATGTAGAATATTTTTATTTAACCACTTGTTATTAGAAGGGGATTCATAGGCCTTCATGAACTCCTTCTAAGAGCAGGCAGTGTGGAATGAGTATCGGATCTTTTAGAATGTGTAAGTATGCCTTTTAGAAGGCCTACAAACTGAAGTCCTATCATTTTTTCCCGCTGGGAAACTCTGTTTATTTTTATGAATTACTTAGACATTCATGTCTTTCCCTGGTTGCCATCATTGCAGACCACTGAATTTGCTACTCGGATAAGGGCTATTCCAAAAATATGCACTTAAACGGATCAACTGGTGCTTCAGGCAAATACAATTTTTATAGCCACCATCAAACAAATGGTGATAAATTGATTTTGTCATTCCGTTTCCACTTATCTTTTGAGTCTAAGAACGAATCAAGCCTATTTCGGATACTATAATCTGAAGTGAAGAGCGAGTGATGCAAAACATTCCAACCACTTGTTTATAAATAGCTTTAACGACTTCATGTCTGGCCGCATATTCAGGGAGTTTTTCGGTCAATTCTCGCTTCAAACGAATCAGTTGTATTCGATACAAGTTCCCTGTGATAGTCTGGCCAGATTTCAGCATATCTGTATTTTGTCCCACCAAATACAGAGCATTGGAAATTCGGCTTTGGTGACGATCCACTGCAATGGATCCATTTTTTCAACGCAAGTAAAGATTCCGTGCAAAAATGATTTGTGCTGTTATAGCGTTCAAACAACATTTCAGACATACAAACTCGTCTTTCAAGGTCTCTCAGCTGCAATTCGTATGCTACTCAATTTCCCTGTTTTTGAATGAATCCAGCTCCTCACAAATATTTTGAAATTGCTGCTTGAGTAGCCCCCAATGAGTTTGCAAGCTCTGGTTGAGTTTAACAAAAATCTTCATTGAGTAATGTCTCCAATTCTTAGTATTCAAGCTTTTTTGGTTGGTCTAGGCCATTGGTAGGCAAAAAGAGGCATTTAATTTGTGTGCTCTTTTGGGTAAAAAATAAAATATCCACAACAACATCAAGAAACTGAATGAATTGTGTGTATTTTTACGCTCCATTACGCTCTTTTGTTCACATTCGGGTTGTTTGACGAAAATCATCGTAAGCTGAACAATATGAACGCCTATCATGGGTCTAGGCGATCATTGTTTTCCGTGTCAAAATCAAAACTTGCGAACTCGCACGTTGAAACCGATGGAACACATTCACCATAAGCTATGCTGAGCAATCGGTGTGTTTCCGCTGCACTTTTTTTCAAATTAAAGAAGCAAAGCTAAACATTCCGCATTCGACCATTTTGAAGCAAAAAAAACTTTGTAGTTTACACTAATGTTCAATAACTAAGTAAGAATAAATGACAGATATTCACCCTTCAAAATGACATATAAGTTATTCCCCTATCGGCAATAACATTTGAAATCGTGATATTCTCATGAACTTTTCATTCACAATAGTTGATTTTGTTCGTAACAGCTGTTTATTGTTTACAAAATTCCATCTAAAAATTTCACAACATGGAGAATTTTTTCACGTGAACAAAATTGATGAACAAGAAATGGGAAAAGGGAACATATTTCATGTGAAATATTGATTCGCGATAGGGGTTATTAAAAACAAAAACCGCGTTCATAAGATACGCCATCTATTGTAAATGCTGCATTTTTAAGTCATACACCCAAAATATGCTGGGTCCTCATACAATTTTAAGACGATCTAGCTATGTCCGTCTGTCTGTTAAAAACACGATAGGACCCAAACGAAAGGAGCTAGCAGGCTGTATGTTCAACAATCTTATAAAATAACATATCAGCTTCAAGAAGAATTATATGAGAATGTTTTGAAATAAAATCTCTTCTCAAATGTCAAAGGTTTGAGAACGATTTAAGCAATTTCTTAACAAAAAAGGAACTTTATTTCCATTTAGAGAAATACCTTTCTAAATACTCGTTGTTGATAAGTTTTGTTTGGTATTGAAAATGGGCATTATAGGACCATGATATTACCTAGTCCCCATACAAATGTTTCCACGGAATATTGTTTGAGCAGTCATAAATATGTTGATTATCTGACGATCCTTATAAAATTTTAAACAAATTAATTCTTAGTACTCTAATATTATAATGTAAAGTATTGCACAAATCGGGCAACATTTGTCTGTAGTCCCCATACAAGGTCCCCCTGAGACAAATGACTTGAACATTCATAATTGTTTTCTAATAATTAATATCGTGATGAAATTGAACACAAACAAGTTTTATAAAACCCTGTCAATCTTTCTACCAACTTTTGTGAGGATCGGTCAATAATTGACCCTACCCCCCATATAACCCCTATATCAGAAAAATATTTTCTTGTCAATAAGTTGGGTTCATATGCCTAGATCCATGGAACATGTCCTGTAACAACTTTGCTTTGAAGTACTTCGTTTTATTCTTAACT
Organism: Calliphora vicina; assembly: GCF_958450345.1. NCBI lineage: Eukaryota > Metazoa > Arthropoda > Insecta > Diptera > Calliphoridae > Calliphora > Calliphora vicina. The sequence continues at coordinate 106,742,053 of NC_088783.1, read as the reverse complement.
AGTTGATCACCCCAGCTTCGCCCGGTAGCATTTACTAATGTTAGTTCTTCAAGTTTCTCCAACCCACGCACACCAGCCTGTTCTTATTTGTTTGCAAATAAAATATCTAAATTAGTACTGCATACTTTAGGGAGCTTTTTTATTACAGTTGACTGGAGTCACAAAAAAAAAAGAATTTCCGAGTATTACCCGGAATTTTTGAATTGTTTTTCTTTACAAACCATCTCCTGAAAATTTAGAATCGAATAAAAAAAAAATCAGCCAAATCGCTCCAGCCGTTCTCACGTGATGACATTACATACATGGACCATTTAATTTTTATATATATAGATAATAATTTAAATTATTAATTTTGTAATGAAACACCTGATTTCGTTTGAATAATATGAGTTATACTATAGAGTTACTGCTAATTTCCATTGTGAGGTCGAATATTTTTTTAATTCAGATGTATAAAATTATATTTTTATTGTATTGTCACTGTAGATATCATAATTTTAGGAAATTTATATTTAGCTCTAGAATCTACTATTTTTAGTATTTAGTTACATAACTATTATATTAGAATTATTCATGTTATTAATAAAATATGTACTTCTAAATTAATTTAGTTTAAAAATCGTTTATCAACTCTAAGAAATTAATATAGTTAAATGTTATTAAATATAGTTTTAGTTAGTAAAAATTATTGATAGATATGTATATAAACAAATTAAATAAAATATTTTAAAACTTTTGAAATTACTCTGCAGTTTAGTTTAGGAGAAATTGATTAAATGGTTCTTAAAATTCTGACATCTGAGAAGAGTTCGTTTTTTTCAAAACATTCTCATTTAATTCACCTTGAAGCTGATTTGTTCATATTAAAAATGCTCTCAAATGTATGTATGTATTGTGTACGGTTTGAGACAAATTTAAGAAAGATATTTCTTTAACTGGAAATTAGCCCCTATTTTGTTGAGGAATTTATTAAATCATTCTTAAACGTTCGATATTTGAGACATTGTAAATTTGGAAATCTATATAATAGTGTTACTTTTAATAAGTAAGAGAGCTATATTCGGCTGCGCCGAATCTTATATACCCTTCACCAAATATAGTTCAAAATACAAATTTTAAATATTTTTAAGTAAAAAAATTTTTTTTTCCAAAGTTATTTTTTTTCCATTTCTTGAAAAAAAAATTTTTTTCGAAATGTTATTTTAAATTTTTTTGAATTTAAAATTTTTTTTTAAATTTAAAAAAAAAAAATTTTTTGGTAAAAAAAAAATTCGGGTTAAAAAATATTTTTTTCGATTTTGACCCATTGTAGTTCCAACTTACTTTGGTCTTATATACGTCGTTGCAAAGGCCTTTGAAATATCCATATGTCTATATTAATGACTTAGTAATCCAGATATAGTTCAAAAATCGAGGTTGTCATGGTTGTTTCCTCATATCTCAGCCATTTGTGGACCGATTTTGCTGATTTGGATTCTGAAGATATCTGGGGTCTTTAGAAAATTGATTTCAACAGACAGATCTTCTCACGAAGGTGAAGGTCACCCATTGTAGTTCCAACTTACTTTGATCTTATATACGTCGTTGCAAAGGTCTTTGAAATATCTATCATTAGATATCCATATTGTCTATATGAATGACTTAGTTATCCAGTTATTGGTCAAAAATCGAGGTTGTCCTGGTTTTTTCCTCATATCTCAGCCATTTGTGGACCGATTGTCTGACAGAATTATTGAAGATTTGGATCCCGAAGATATCTGGGGTCTTCAGAAAATTGATTTCAACAGACACCCCGATTTTGCTGATTTTAAATAAAAAACTTCTCGAAAGCATGCCTGACAGAATTATTGAAGATTTGGATCCCGAAGATATCTGAGGTCTTCAGAAAATTGATTTCAACAGACAGACGGACAGACAGACAGACCTTCTCACAAAGGTGAAGGGTATAAAAACGGTTGTTTATTTAATTTAAATAAAACTAAATTTTTTAATTGCAAATAAATTTATTATAAATTTAGTCACTCTCTTCTAATACACACTTTAAAAAAAACACTTTATAATGTCCAAAATAGCGTCTAACTGAATGACTGCAACTTGCTGTTCCTTATTTATATATACAGTTTCAGCTTCTAGAAGTTTCATGAATTTAATGGACAAAACAAGAATGTTCCATTTCTAGAGCTTTCAGCAGCCTTATGCATTAAACACATTCAAGACAGCAGGCTACCAACTTCAATCTGTCAAAAATAAAACGCACACGTTTATATGAAGACGATTATTTTAACGACAGCACAGCTACACGGCCACACGACTACTCATGCCGATGTAGCGGAATTAGGATAATATCTATTTTTGACAACTACAAAACAGAAATAGTGTTGCCAATATAATAAAAAAATGTAAATCAAATTAGTGCTTAAAAAAATATTTTTTTTTTACTTAATTAAGAGAAGTTTCTGATAAACATATTGAAATAAGTTAATAACAGGTGCATAATTAATTATAACCATATATATATTTTTACTCAAAATAATTGTTTCAATCTTAATTACTTTGGAATTTTGTATGGTTATTTTTTATTAAAGTGGCACCACTGAATTATAAATCAGCTGTTTACTTTGTAGCTGTCGTCTTTAAAATAATTCAGTAGCTGCCACACGACTACAACTGTAACCAGCAGAATTTGTGTTCGTGTAGTCGTGTAGCCTGTTGTCTTGAATGTGTTTAATGCATTAGTGTTAGCAGATTTAACAGTTAATGTGGGCAGCACTGTGCTGCCAAGTATCCACTTATGAAAATGTATAAAAAAGCTGGTGGATATGGAAACCCCTGTTAAAACCGTTGAATTCAAATTGATAGTGCAATTTCGTAACAATCGATTCCAACTGTATCTATGTAATGCTGTAATTTGATTTGCTATAAAAGTAACATTATAATAACACTTCCTCTTAGTTCTTATTTAGGGACTAGTTATTATACTTACCCTAAGTAATCTATAATCTGGACAATTGTATTTTGTATTGGTATATTGCCTAAGTGGACTAAAATGTAGCGCAACATTTTTCAATGGATCATAATTGTGGTCAATTTGAAGGATTAAAGTCAACGAAAGCGAGCCGTCGCAAAAGTGAAACCGTGATTGGTTTGCCGGGGGTAGGAAATGGTTCCAATTTTTACACAACATCTTTTTTGGATATTACAATACAAATTATAATACTGTTTTTAACACATTGTTTTTTTTTTCCTTAAACATAAAGCTCTATCAAATTCTATTCAGCAGCAGAACTTAGTCAATCTACTTAGAATCGATTTTTGAATATCTTCTATATAATTTAAAGATAAGTGTTGCTTCGTAATCGATTAACTCAAGAACTACTACACAGAATTTGTTAAATCCTTCAAGATTGAACTTTAATAAATCATTTAAAAACAGATTTTAAGAACCTATTGCTTTCAAAAGCAATTCCAATGTATTGGTTTGTAAACTTCATATTTTAAATTCAATTTCAAGGTCCGAAGGACCATTTGTTGTACTTTGATTGCAAAATGTTTACAGTTATGATCAGTAATTAATTTTAAATTAAAAAGCCTGCTGAAAAAGGACAACTACAATTTTTATCTGCTTAAAATGAGTTCAATAAATTTTCTTTATATGAATGCTGATATTAAAAGATCCATTATTTTCCTTCGAGGGTATCAATTGTGCATTTTTGTTAAGTACATTGAGTAAGGGGTCTTAAGGACCAACTTAGTTTGTATCTCCTTTTAACACACTATTTTATAAATAGGCAGGAATTATTGAAATCCAGTAAAAGATAAGTTTAATTTTGAAATAAATAATTTCTAAAAACTTGTTATTTCAACTTAGTTTTACTTACCTTCACCCTACAGTTTAAATTTAATTTATTTGTAACCATTTTTTTCTACACAAACAAAAAACTTTTCTTTTTTTTTTGATCAGATAAGCTCTTTTTCTTGTGCTAAAAGTTTTTGCCTTTTTTCCTTTAATTCTACAAAAGTTTTGCAATGTTAAACAGAAAAAGTTTAATTTTAGCAAATAAAAAGGTCACATTTATTTATGTTAATGCGTGATTTTTTTCTTCTCTGTTTTATAAAAAAAAAAATACTAATATAATTTCTCAAATCTCAAAAATAAAAAAAATACTAGAACCCTAACAAAAACCATCATTTACCAATTAAAAAATCATTAGCATTTAACAAAGTTATTGTGTATTTTACTGACTGACTTGTAATCTGAACTACACAACCATCAAGTGGAGTCAACAAAAATTTGTTGCCCTAAACTCTAGCAATAATTTCGAATTAATTAACCAAGTAGTAGTAGTAGTAGGAAGGAAGCCTCAGAAAAAAAATGAAACAATATCCAACCTTACATTATTAAACGTAAAGTTTCATTACATTTAACAGTTTTCAATTTAAAAATGTAGAGTGAAACTAGAAAAAAATCAACCTCAAATGGCGATAAAAAGCAACATGTTACTTGCAACAATTTCATTTCGCTTCACTTCATTCATTCATTCACTTGTCAATGTTCATTTCCACGAGCTGAAAATAAGAAAAACTAACACACACAATTGGTTAGAGGCAGGCAGGAGAGAGAAGAAACTAGAAAAATATCACAGGGAAAGCAACAATCTTTGTAAATGTGTAAGTGTGAGTGCGAATGTGTGTAATAATTATAGTAATGTGGAAAATGTTCTTTGTTGCTAATGCATGGATTTACAGTGGGGATGAAGTAAATAGCATAAAACTAAGATAGAGATAGGCACTTGGCTGGTGTCATCATAGAGAAGACTGATACTCGGGTGTCATATAGACTTCCCGACGAATCCAGTGTTTTCCATCCTGAGATCTTGGCGGTATTGAAAGTCTCGGAATTGAATTTGGCGAACGTGACTAAGGAGAAAATATAACAATTTGGCACGATGTTCTGGGTATCTCTCTCTTCCATTAGCGTTCTTAGAAATCGAAGTATGACTTATATCCGACAGACTGTTTGAAGGGTGTGTAGTATTCCCAGACGGATCTAAGACGGAGTCAGGCACAGTTTTCATAGAGAAGACTGATATTCGAATTTCAGAGACTTCCCGACGCATCCAGTGTCTTCCAGGCTGAGATTTTGTAGGTCTTTAAAGTTTCCGAGGAATTGATAATGGCGAACGTGACCAAGGAGAAAATATGTCAATTTGGCACGATGTTCTGGGAATATTTTTCTTTCTTTAGCGATCTTAGAAATCGAAAGGGTGTGTAGTATTCCCAGACGGATCTAAGACGGAGATAGACACAATCTTCGTAGAGAAGACAGACTCGGATGCCATAGACTTCCCGTGGAATCCAGATTTCAATACCGCCAGGCTAAGATCTTGGCGGTATTGTAATCCACGGAATTGATTATGGCAAACGTGACTAGGGAGAAAACAATTTTGCACGAAATTGGATGCCTTGAAACCGTTGTTCCGGGAATTACGGAATGCATGATCTCTATCTTCCAATAGCGTTCTCAGAAAGGGAAGAATAACTTGGATCCGACAGATTGTTAGAAGGATGTGTAGTATTCCCATACGGATCTAAGATGGAGACAGGCACATGACGGGTGTCTTCATAGAGAAGACTGATACTCGGATGTCATATTGACTTCCCGACAAATCCTCTATCTCCCATCCTGAGATCTTGGCGGTATTGAAAGCCTGAGAATTAATTATGGCGAACGTGATAAGGTAGAAAACAATTTTGCACGAAATCGGATGTCTTGCAACCGGAATGCTTGATCTCTATCTTCCAATAGCGTTCTCAGAAAGGGAAGAATAACTTGGATCCGACAGATTGTTAGAAGCATGTGTAGTATTCCCATACGGATCTAAGATGGAGACAGGCACATGACGGGTGTTTTCATAGAGACGACTGATACTCGGATGTCATATTGACTTCCCGACAAATCCTCTATCTCCCATCCTGAGATCTTGGCGGTATTAAAAGCCTCGGTATAGATTATGGAGAACATGACTAGGGAGAAAACAATTTTGCACAATTTTCGCGTTCTCACAAAGCTTGAATCCGACAGACTGTTTGAAGGTGTGTAGTATTCATGTGTTCTTCATCGATAAGACTGATACTCGGATGTCATAGAAATTCCGACGAATACAGTGTCTTCCAAGCTGAGATCTTGGCGTCTTTAAAGTCTCGTTCGCCATAATAAATTCCGAGAAAATATGACAATTTGGCACGTCTTGGACACGACGTTCCGGGAACCATGGACTGCATGGTCTCTATCTTCCAATAACGTTCATAGAAAAGAAAGATTTGCGAACGTAACTAGGGAGAAAATATTACTATTTATGTCGACAGTTTAAGATTTTACACTAAATCGGATGCCTTGGACGCGACGTTCCGGGAATCTACTTACTTTAGATAGTTCTCAGAAAGAGAAGAGTGACTTGAATCCGACAGACTGTTAGAAGGGTGTGTAGTATTCCCAGGCGGATCTAAGACGGAGATAGGAGATAAGGCTGGTGTCTTCATAGAGAAGACTGACACTCGTATGTCATAGACTTTCCGACGAATCCAGTGTCTTCCAGATCTTCACGGTCTTTAAAGTCTCGGAATTGATTATGGTCACGTTTGCCATAATCAAATCTGACAATTTTGCGCGTAATCGATTGTTTCCAGGTTGAGATCTTGCCAGTCTTTAAAGCCTCGGAATTGATTATGGCGAACGTGACTAGGGAGAAAATATGACTATTTATGTTGACTGTTTATGATTTTGCACTAAATCGGATGCCTTGGACGCTACGTTCCGGGAATCTACGGACTGTATGGTCTCTGTCTTCCAATAAAGTTCTCAGAAAGTGAAGAGTGACAGACTTTTTGAAGTTTTTGCTGAGATAGGCACAGGACTGGTGCCTCCATAGAGAAGACAAATCGAGTGTCTTCCAGGCTGTGATCTTGGCGGTCTTTAATGCTTTGGAACTGATTATGGCGACTGTTACTATGGGGGGAAATATATCATGCTGAGATCTTGGCGGTCTTGAAAGCTTTGGAATTCAAAATAGCGAACGTGACTACAAATTTTCCAAGTTATTATTTATGCATGTCTTAAGACCTGAAGTTGAGGGAAATAGAGTTAAAAAATTGCATAAACGTTGCTCTTTTCCTACTCCTTTCTATACATACATCCTGAGTATGTTGTTCTTGCTCAACCTAAACTATATGTATGTGGTTATTGCTATTTGTGTTGTAGTTTAAAATATAAAGTTTCGACAGAGAAATCCTTGAAAGTAGTTGATTTTTTTTGTATTCCTCTACTTCTAAAACCAAGTACATTAACATAAGAGGCAGGCAGGCAGCCAGTGATACTTTTCACCTTTGATCCTAATGACAGTCTCAGTACAAAGGTGACAATATAATACACGACGTTTTTGTTTCTTCCTTTACTTTTTTTTAACAAAGTTTTTTTTCTATTCTTGTCATACCCAAAGTAAAGTAAAACTTAGTTTAGTTGCAGTTTTTATGATAAGGTTTCTTTTTTTTTTCTTTCTATTCATATGTATTTCTGTTGTTGTGTGGAAAAAAAGCAAAGGTGGAGTTTGAAGTTTCTTTTATGGCGTGTAAGATGTATCAGTTGGGTTTAAAGTTAAGATTTATGTATTTGAATATAAAAAGTTGAAGAAAGTCTCATTAACAACAAAAAAAAATAATAATACTTTGAAAGATGAGGTATTATTCGTAAGGAGGAAACTAATTAAAAGGTTTTAAGGGTCTTTAAAAAATAGTATTTTGAAAGTTGTTTGTGGAAAACAGGATAATTAAACGAAAAACTGTACATAAATGCACTAAGTAAGTGCAACATTTGATTGTTATAGTCAAAATTAGTTTGAATCAAAAGCAGGCTGAATTTTCCTAAAACCACTAATTCTGTTTAGGTTCGAAGGACCACAATAGTGGTTCCATAGGTATTGTTTTTCGGAATTCTGTATTTATATTAAATTATTCTGATTACATTCTGTTTATCATGCGCTGAACCTTATTTGTCTAAGTTGAATTTGAATCAAAAGCAGGCTTAATTGTCATAGAACCACTAATTCTGTTTTGGTTCGAAGGACCACAATGATGCTTCCATAGGTAATGTTTTTGGGATTTCTACATTGTATTTATATTAAATTGTATTGATTACATTCTGTTTTTCATGCGCAGAGCCTTATTTGTCTAAGTTGAATTTAAATCGAAGGACCATTCCTTTTAATTACATAAACAGCCACTATTTGACAAATGTATGTGAGAATTTTGGACACAATTGAATGCAAAACATTCCAATTTATGATATTTAATCAAAATTAGGTTAGACAGAATTGTGGTAATTTGTTTTGGAGCGAAGGACCATAATTGTCAAGAGACAAACTATGTTGACAGTGAATCAATCCTTTTAACTTCCTTTATCTCTTGAAAAAGGATTTATTGAATGTAAAATGTTACTATTCAATTCAAAAAGCATATTTTTCTCAATTTAACTAATAGTATTGACTTATACCAATAAGCATTTTTACTGGAATTCAAATTGAAAGCAAGTGTAATTCAAGCCTTGAATTATAGTCAAGCAATTGAATTACAGTTGTATTACACTTTATTTCAATAGCATTCTCCAGTAAGAAGGAGACATAAATTCAAGTCATAAGTTTTTTCTTTGAATAATATTTAATTTTTCAAGTATTTTTCAAGTTTAAAACATAATTACATTTGCATTCAAGTCAAATTCCAACAAAATGTTCAAGTGCTTGAATTTTTGGGTGTTTGGTGCTTACTGGGATTCATTTAATATGTTGACTGAACCAGCCCTTTTAATTTTCATTTCAGACTATTATTAATGCTTGGGGTTTAGGTGCGAAGGACCACATTCGTTCCCATGAACTATTGAGTGCAAAACGTTCATGTTAAGTTCGAAGGACCACATTTTTCCTATTTTCACTAAAATGATTGTCTTATATATTTAATATGTTCACAGTGAACCAGTCCTTTTAACTTCCTTCACAAACGATTGCCAGTGATTAGGAGTTCATAAGCGAAGGACCAAATTTGGTTTTTTCCTTCTGTTAAAATATTGAGTGCAAACCATAGCCGTTTAGTTTTTCACAATTCCATTATCATTGTTGCCTTATAAACATAATTTATTATGTTCACCGTGAACCATCATCAAACGGTTGTCAATGTTTAGGAGTTTGAGGAGCGAAGGACCAAATCCTTAATTAACTTTCTAATATAAAAATGAATGCAAAATACCACTGTTTAATTCAAAGGAGCATATTTCTCTGTCACTGCGATCCAGATCTTTTAATTTCCATCACAAACTATGGTCACTGCTTAGGTGCGAAGATAAAATATTGATTTTAAAACGTTCCCGTTTTTATAATTTCACTAAGATTATTGCCCTTTTAACACTATTTAATATGTTCAAAGCGAACCAGTTTTTTAAATTCCATCACAAACGACTGTCGCTGCTTAGGTGCGAAGGACGTTTTCCATTTTTAGCCTCCTGCTAAAATATTGAATGCCATATTGACCTGTTTAGTTCGAAGGACCATAATTTAATATGTTCACAGTGAACTAGTACTTTGCTTATAGGTTTAAAGTGCGAAGGATCATATCAGCCATTGCCTTCTGATAAAATAAACGTTCCTGTGTTGTTCGAAGGACCATATTTTTCATAATTTCACTAAGATTTATGTCTATGTCTACCGTGAACCAGTCATTTTAACATCCTTCACTAACGATTGTCACTGATTAGGATTTTATAATCGATGAACCAAATTCGTTTTTTTCCTTCAAACCATAGCCGTTTAGTTTTTCACAATTCCATTAGGATTGTTGCCTTATAAACATAATTTATTATGTTCACCGTGAACCATCATCAAACGGTTGTCACTGTTTAGGGGTTTTAAATTCTTAATTTATTTCCTAATATAAAAATTAATGCAACATATCCCTGTTTAATTCAAAGGAACATATTTCTCACTGCGATCCAGATCTTTTAACTTCCATCACAAACTATTGTCACAGCTTAGGAGTTTTTTGTCTCCTGATAAAATATTGATTTTTAAACGTCCCTGTTTTTATAATTTCACTAAGGTTATTGCCTTTTTAACACTATTCCATCCATAAATTCCATCACACACTGTTGTCACTGCTTAGGAGTTTATGTGCGAAGGACCACACCCGTTGAATGCCATGTTTAAGTTCGAAGGACCATATTTTATATAATTTCACTAAGATGGTTGTCTTATAAACATAATTTAATATGTTCACAGTGAATTAGCACTTTGCTTAGGTGTCATTTGCCTCCTGATAAAATAAAAGTTTCTGTTTAGTTCGAAGGACCATATTTTTATTATTGTCTTATTATGTTTACATTAAACCATTTACTGTCTGGGGTTTAGGTACGAAGGACCAATACTTTTTTATATATTTCCTTTTATTTGCAGTTGGATTTCTAGGCAATCAATTTATTTTTAGGGGTTTAAGTGGAAAGGATCATATCCGTCATTTGCCTTCTGATTAATAAACGTTGCTGTTTAGTTCAAAGCGAAACAGTCCTTTTAAATTCCATCACAAAATGTTGTCACTGCTTAGGAGTTTAAGTGCGAAGGACCACATCCGTTGAATGCCATGTTTACGTTCGAAGGACCATAATTTTTATAAATTCATTAAGATTGTTGTCTTATCAACATAATTTAATATGTTCACAGTGAATTAGCACTTTGCTTAGGGGTCATTTTCCTCCTGATAAAATGAAAGTTGCTCTTTAGTTCGAAGGACCATATTTTTATTATTGTCTTATTAACATAATTCAATATGTTTACATTAAACCATTTAATGTTTGGGGTTTAGGTACGAAGGACCAATACTTTCTTATATATTTTCTCTTATTTGTAGTTGAATTTCTAGGCAATCAATTTATTTGTTTACCATGCCTGGATATTAAGATATGTCTCCTTTATATAAGAACTATATTTTTTCAATACCCCTAGAATTAGTAGCTTAAATAACACTTGATTTAATGATTACATTTATTCAGGTTCGAAGGACCACATTTTTCAACACTTATTTCCAAAATTTCCAAAATTAAATGCCACCCTAATCTTACTCTCTCTTTATCTGTTCTCTCACATGCAACAGTCTTGTCTGTCTTCGAACGTTGTAATCGTACTGGCAACCACATAATCCAAAGGACACTAGAGGTGTCACAATCATACCATAAAGTAGATTGCTGCAATTTTTTTATCTCGACTTTTGCTTTCATTTTGTCTTAGTTTCTTTACAGCAAAAAAGTTTATTTTAAGTTTTTTGGTTTAAGTTTAGTAGGAAAATCAACATAGTTGTTGTAATGAAAACTTATAAATTTCTAACAACAAGTATAAACATTAGAGCGTATTTGAACTTTTAAGATATAAAGAACTTTACCTCTTTTTCTTTTCTTTGCTACTCTGTCTTATTTTTATGTGGAATTAATGACGTTTGACGGGGTACGTAATGATGTTAAATTGAAAAGTCGATAAAATTTAATATGAAAAGAAGAACTTATGAGTTAGAGTGGAAATTTTGAAAGTAAAAATAAATTGGCAAGAAATAAATAACAGAAAAAGTTTTCAGACTATTAGAAAAGTTGAGATGAATAACGATTTTACTACTACTCTTTTTAATAATTTATCTTAAATTTGAAGAAATATGCAGGATAAAACAACACCCATTCGATATCAATCAAAGTCTCTCAAAATCGTTACATTTTAAGAATAATATAATAAAAATTAGGCTGAATCGAAGAGATTAAATTGTAGTAGTACCACTTACTCTTGTTTGGTGCGAAGGACCATAATTAGATTTCTTTCATTAAAAGCATTTTGGCGCGAAGGACCAAATTATCTTCTTATACATATTTTCTTTTATCTATAGTATATTTTCTTAGTTTCTTATTAGATGTTTCCAACAAATTTTACTACAAACTTGAATTTATTAACATTAAACAGTTCCTCTTATTTAAAATTACATTTGTTTTGCTAAATATTTTAACCATCAATCATAATTTTCCATCTGTCATCCAACTATTACAATATGTTTAATAGTATAAATGGAAATTCTTACAATGAATACTCAAAAAATTGTGACACATGTAAATTAGATGGAATTGTACTCAAAACTAGCACATGTTTTATACATAACAGATATGAAGATGGGTGAGATAAGTTTGGCCAGAAATAAAAAAAAAGAAACATATTGAATGATGTTTTAAAAATTCTTAAAAAAATTTAAATTATAATTCTCTAAAGAATGAAATTTTGAAAGAATGAAATTCAGAAACCAAATAGTTGGTTTCTGTAATGTAAACAGTAATACTTACAGTTGTACCTACAGTAAATAATTCTCATGTAGTTTATATTTAAATTTAAATATAATAGATCAGCATGAGAAGAAAAGAGAAAGCAAAAATCCACTAGCGATCTCTTCATATCTTTATCTTAGATAACAAAGAGACAAAAATTATTTTTTCAGTGGAAATAAACTCGACGAAACAGAATTAGAGGGAAGGGAATTAACACAGAGGAGGTTCCTTGCTTGGCTCCTCGGCGATAGGGATCAGAAGTCCATAATGTGGTGGCACAGGTTGATTTATTAACCCACCTTGCTTGGGCAAGTTTGTAATATGCGTCATGTATCAGTTTCTTGCAGGTTGACAACGGGATTACACAGAGGAAGTCTATTTCGTCGTCCGACATCCAGGCTCCTCTTCCCGCCAAGTAATCAGCAATAAAATTGCCCTCATTATCTCTGTGTCCACATACCCATGTGAGTACAACTGTCGAATGTCTCGCCATCTCATTTAAGGATGTCCGGCATTCCTGGACCATATTTGATGTTGTGTAAACACCTACCAGGGATTTAAATGCGGATTTACTGTCAGTATATATATGGATATCTCTACCAGATACACTATAATATCTGAGCCAGTTTGCCGCTCTTCTAATGGCCGATATCTCTGAACCTGAAGGATTCTGCATCCATTTGGGAGTCTAAAGGATATTCTTATTCCGAATTCTGGAATGTATATACCGCCGCCCACCCTATCCCCCTTTTTGGACCCATCCGTATTGATTGATAGCCTCATTTCATCGACGGAGAGACCTTCAGCAGGCTCCATCCTGAATGGGATTGAGAAACCGAAATTCCTCAAAATTCCCTTCTTCCTTTTACCGCGCCTTAACGGAGTGGAACTTAGGCTCTCGGATAGTGCGAATTATCTAGGTATCATTCTAGACTCCAAGCTATCCTGGAGCCCGATTATCGAAGCGAGAGCGTGCAAGACGGCTATCGCTATTTATGCCTGTAGAAGGCCCACTGGGTAGATCTGGTTGTAGAGCCCATACTAATGTATAGAGCACTAGTATGGTGGAAGGCTCTAAGTAAATCCGTCTACTGCACTGGCTACCGGCTGATATCATGGCCAAACAATTGGCTCTAAATTCGGCGTTAAGGCTAAACACTGTATGAGCATGGAGGTCTAGTTATATCGGCCATGCGTCTATTCTGGGATGTATATCTTGTATTTCTATGAACATTGACTACAGGACTCCTTACCCTTTATTGACCGAAGCTTCTCTGTATCGATGGCGGGCGAGTTACCATCTTCTAGGGACACGTTTGTCATCTATACAGACGGCTCCAAGTCTGCTGTTGGAGTGAGTGGTGTCTTCTATATTCCCCGTTTTCAGAAGGAGGTGTGTTTCAGGCTACAGTATGAATGTAGTGTAATTCAAGCTGAGATTTCAGCCATCAAAAGGGCGTTACACTGGATAAAGTACTATAGGTTATTTGGTGTGAATATCCGAATTTGTACTGAAAGTAAGCCTGCTATCAGATCCCTCTTTGGTGTCTATTCGACATCCAGATTGGTACATGAATGCAGGGTATCTCTTAACGAGACATTCTAACCTGGAGTTATTCTGGGTGTACTAGGCAATGCTATTGCGGATGAACTGGCCAAAAAAGGTTCATGTTGGCAAGCCGACGAGATCGATATTTTGGTCGGTTTACTGCACACCTGCTGTAAATCACTCATACAGCATAAATTGTTAGAGTCTGCTCAGCTCAGATGGTCTAGTTTGACAAATTGCTCGATATCAAGGCTTACATGACTTGTTTCAGGGCACACTTAGAAATGTGACTGCGATGAAACAGCTGATTATTTTTTTTATTCAGTTTGAATTGTCAATTCACTTGTGGTTGTTGTGGCGAAAAATACAACAAACACAAAAGCAAAAACAACAACAGGCAACTTTGACAGTTCACCTACTTTTTAACAAAAACAAAGTACCTGTTGTTTTTGTATTGTTGTAGTGATGCAGTCACCTTTCTAAGTGTGCCCTGGATTGTTTTTACTCCATACAATGACTTCTGTAGAAGTTGCCATTAGGATGACAAGGAGGAAACGTTTGAACATATCCTCTGTATTTCCCCTGTTCTATCGGGGGAATGCGGATAGTCCTTTTTTCACGGCCTAGCGGATCTGTCTAGTGTGGATTTAGGAAGATGGATTCCTTCATTCGTGCGTTAGGTTGGTTTTGCACAGAACCCATTTCTGACATGTGAAACACCTCTTGAGAACCTGAGTATAATCCTTAGGGTATCACAGTGGACCCAAATGAGCTTGTAGTACTGGCTGCCTTTATATCCTAACCTATGGTCATTGTTGTAATTATTTATATAATTGCGGTATCCATAATATGCTAAAATTACCATCCACACGATTATGGCAATTATATAAGTATTTGATGGAGGTAAATTATAAAAAAAATCTTTTTTCCCCTGTTCAGGTCCATAGTTAGCAAACCGTTCAAAATTGAAGTAAACAATCAACTACAAAAATGTACTAAGATCGCAATAAACAACTTTCTAGAACATATGAACTTCCTAGGAATGATTCTTAACACCGTTTAGGTAGGTAGTAGGGTATTCGAATTATTCGATTTTTCTCGTGTTCGAATAAAACGAATAATTGGATTAAGAGATTTTAACTTGTTCGAATAATTCGATCACACGTTTAAAATTAATCGAATTATTCGAATAATTTAAATTTTTTTAAAAAAGTAAAGAATGAAGTTTTGATGTTGGTTTTTTAATATTTTATTGATAAAGAAAAACAAAAAATAAAGTTAAAGTTAAAAATTCAAGTATTGATAATGTTAAAAAACATTCGAAAACAAAGTCCATCATTAAATTTTCAACAGAAATATTCTGATCTGATCCCGAACAATCTACAAAACAATTGACTAGCAAACCCCTTTTTCCGTTTTGGAGCTATGCTTTAAAAAATTTGAGCTAGTTGGACATGATCCTGAATTCAAATACAATATAAACGTATTAAGAACTTGTTTATGTCGTTCATTAATTCGGGTTTTAAAATGAGTGACTAATTCTTTAGTAAATGAATTATTCACTTTATCTAAATTATTTATAACAAATTGTATTATACATCAAGCTCTACCAACGTTGCCGAATCTTTGCTTAATAAAGTGGTTTTAGGGAATTACACAATAAAGGGAATCTGTCCAAAGTTTGATATCATTGTCAATGAACGTGGCTAATTTGAAGTCAGTCAAAGATGTTCAAAATCATGTATATGACGAACTCTTGCAACAAAACGTTAGTTTGCAATATTTGTGTTTATCATTCGATTTATTAAATATTTTGCAACACTTACGTACGCGGTTAATAACATCACTTATATACATATATTTTAAGATCATGGCCTTCATCTATTTCAATGTAATCATTATAAATGTCATCCTTAATATAACTTTCGACGACCGTTTCAAAATCACATTCTCCATCACATTCAACTCCACTTTAATCTAAGTTAATATTTTGATTATTAATTGCGATTCTTCTAATATTTTGCCAGCTAAATAACAAATATTTTATTCCGTACCATTTATTTTTATTGGTTCAAGACCTAAGTTAAAAATTTTGAAAGATTTGTTTTTAGAATTGTAACTTATTGCAGTAATATTTATACATTTATAGAAGGAGCTGTCGGAACATTCACCTACAGTGATCAAAAGTCCCTTTGTATTTAGTTATTTGTCGAATTTCAGAAACAATACAATTGTTGTGAGTCATTATTACTTATTTAAATTTGAAATTATGAAAAATTTTAAGCAATTTAATAAATTTAAATACATATGAACATTTATTCGTTTTATTCGATTATTCTACATAAAATTGTTCGGATTATTCGTTATTCGAAAATGGGCATTTTTAAATTGTTCGAATAATTATTCGTAAGAAATTATTCGATTAATCGAACGATCATTAGTCGAATGAATACCCTAGTAGGTAGTAAGAAAAAACTAAGGGAATTAAGTGTTTTGGGCCATAAACTATTAAATTATTATAAACTAAAGCATACTTTTAGGCAGCTTTAAAAATATGTATTTCTAAATTTAGGTATTTCGATTTTTTTAAAGTTTTTTGGGATTTTGATCTTGAAGATGAAGTTTTTTTGATTTTATATGTTCACAATTGTTGTTCTTTACGACAAGGGCTACAACTTTGCCTCAGAGAGTAAATCAAAATTCCGAACTATTTGCAAGATATGAGCCTGAGAAAATGAACACTTTTTTTTGCAAAAATGACACCGAGGAAGAAATAGAAATACATATATATTTGCAAGGTTGTGATTATTTGAATATGTTTAATATCTGTATAATATACATACACATCTGCTGAAAATAATAGATACACCAAAATTTATTTTTTAAAAACGAAAAAAAATAATGGTATATTGTAAAATTATAAAAAAAATTCAGTCGATTTTTATTTATAGTTAAAAGGAGAGTAAAAAACAAAAACAAAATATTTCATAATTAATAATAAATATTATAAAGTAAATTAAATTTCTTAAATTTCGAAAAATTTGGTGCTCATAATAATAGATACATTTTTAAAAATTCTTATTAAACAAAAGCTAATAAATTTTATCTTAAAAAAATTAGTTTATTATTAAAGTAAAGCTAGTATCCAGTATATCCACCTTTGTTTTGTAAAACTTTCTCCACTCTTCTGGGTATACTGGATATCAAGTTCTGACACTTCTCCAATGGAATCTCGTACCATATTTTTTGCGTTTTCTCCCATAAATCGTCTTTATTTTTGAAAACTTCCTTCGAAAGCCTTATCTTTAATTCACTCCACAAGTTTTCTATTGGGTTTAAATCAGGGGATTGGCTGGGCCAGCTTAAAACAGGTACGTTATTCTCCAAGAACCAGTTTTTAACTAATCTTGAACTATGTTTTGGGTCGTTGTCCTGCTGGAATGTCCATATTAATGGCATATTTTCCGATGCATATGGAAGCATTACGTTTTCCAATATGTCTCTATACCCACTAGCATTCATGGTATCTTCTATTCGGAATATCGGACCAACACCATTCCATGAAAAGCAACCCCAAACCATTATGTTTCCCCCGCCATGTTTTACCGTCTTTTTTGTAAATTTAACGTGGAATTCTTTTCCTTTTGGTCGGCGTACATTTCTTTGGCAGTCGTTTCCAAACAAATTTATTTTTGTTTCGTCGCTCCATAAAATATTTCTCCATTTTTTTTCGCCTTCACACCCGGACCATTGTAAGTGCTCTTTAGCAAATTCTAATCTTGTCTTGATATTTTTTTGGCGCATTAGTGGCACTTTTCTGGCAATTCTTCCCGGCAATTTAGCTTGTAAAAGACGACGACGAACTGTTTGTGGACTGATTTCGTTACATAGCTCCGCAGAAATAGCTTTCGATGATATGAAAGGGTCTTTTTTAACCATAAGGACGATCCGCCTATCTGTTTCTGGACTGGTTTTCTTTGGTCTACCGCGAGTTTCTCTTTTTTGTTTTTTAGATAAAGCATTTTGGACAAAATGTAAAGATCTTCCTATGCTCTTTGCTATTTCCCGTAATGATTTTCCTTGATTTCTCATCGTTTGAACAATTTTTTTCTCATCTTCGGTACAATGATGATTTCGTCCCATTTTCTTCAAAAGAGTCCTATTTTTTATAAAATTGTTGCTAAAATTTAAATTATACTTACTGTTTCACGTAAATAGGAACAAAAAATTGCACAAAAAAAAAATTGTATATAAACAAATTACAAATTACTGATGTGTATCTATTTTTATGAGCAAATAATTTTTTGTAATTCAAATAAATTCGTTTTTAAAAATCAACATGAAAGCAAATAGTTGCCAGATTTTTGACTGACATGACATTGCCAGATAGAAATTTTAATAATATGATGTATTCTTAACGCTTGCGAGGAAATTTTCAATGTTACCGCCATTTAAATTTTTTCCAATTAGGTGTATCTATTATTTTGAGCAGATGTGTATATATTAGTTCTAGAAGTATTTTTATCTGTATAATTAATATCCTCTAAGACATTATTGGTTATAATTTAGATATTATTTTTAAAATGTTCTATATATAAACTTAATTAAATGCTTAAAGTTACTTAAACATTTCCCCCAAAATCTATCTATATTTAACTAAAACCTATGTATATAACTCCCCCCCTTTATATTTTTAACTCATACATAAATATTTCAAACAACTACTTACACAATATCATTAATATTTAAAACCATTTTTAATTAGTTAATTAAAACACATTTCAGTTTTGTTTTTTTTTCTGTTTAGTTAATTTACGTAAAACAAATTTTAGTTATCTAATTTCCTGCTAATTTTATAAGTTTTATAATAAACATTAAATTAAATACTTTTTAAAAACTACTACAAAACTCAAATATTCAAAAAAAACCTTAACATCAAACACCAATATATTTTAAATTTAATTGAATTGTATTTAATCGGATGTTTAATAAAGAGCGCCCTATCCTGTTATTGGGAAATTAAAATCTGTTAAAATAACTTTTAATTCCGCTTTAAAAATTTAATTTTGAAATCAAATTAAATCATATTTTTTTATAGTTTTTGGTTCAAATGTAGTTGAATGAAGAATGTTTCTTTTTTTCTTTTAGAAATAAGTAGCAAAAATAATTTTACAAAATATTTATAGTAGAAAATAATGAAATCATAGACCATTAAATCGTTTATTAAAATTTATATTTTGTAGTTTGTTATGTAGCAAAAAAAATGCACAATTCATATTTAATTCATTAATTATTTTTCATATTATTTTAACCTTTTGAAATGTATGAAAGGGATTACATCATTTCCAAGATACTTTGAAATTTACCTTAATTATTTAGGTCGTCACCTTAATAGAGACAAATAGTTATAAAATCACAGAAGATATTTTCATTTTTATGCAGAAGTCGTACCAGTAGTCTCTATTCGACCTTACCTACTTCCCAGACGTCTGTTGTTGCTGGTTGCGATCGATAGACTATCAATCGATTCCCGCCAGATACTCTGGGTGTATCTGCAGACAAGAAAAAAGCTTCGTAGTTTGTGTTTGTCTGGAAAAAATATATAAAAATACTGACATTTAGAATTTCTAGGATCTTTTTTGGATCGGATGGTATGAAAGGCAACAATAACAATAGCAGGTGATCACAGCAAGGTGCATATGGCATACCTCAACACTTTTGAGTGTTTTCAGCTTTCTCGGGTATGTAAACCTCAGACATAACCTTATAATAGCGACGTATCGGAGGTATTATCCAAGTTCAGTATATAATCTGAACAATGAACCGATACCTAGCTCAACCTAATATCGTAAAGCTCTTTTACAGTCTTACTAACCTGGGGTTTATCACATGGTACCTCAAAGCCTTCAGCGCCGTCCAACTGTCAACACAAAAAAAGTCACAACCCTCCTAGTGATGTTCACCGTTGTTAATTCTGATCTTATCAATACCGCCAAGATCACAATATTGTCGGGAAGTCTATATTATATTTTAGTAACGGTCTACATTATGGAGACACCAGCTTCTGTGGCTATCGCCATCTTAGATCCCTTTTTAAGATCACTATTGGGATACTTGGTTTTTGCGAAATCGAGTATAGATACCGTGTTGTCCATGATTCCCGGATATATTACGTCGTGTTCAATTTCGTACCAAATATTCGTATGGACTTCTTAATTGGCTTTACGAAAGAAAGCATATTGACGAATTAAGCGTCTTGCTGCCACTCCTGCTATATGAAGATACCTTATCGGGTATCTATCCAATCTCATAAAAACCAACCATTAGTAAGTAAAGGTATGACAATCGTTGTGAAAATTAAATGGTTGATTGCAGGCCTTAGTTCCTACTATTCAAATCCTGCAGGCATAATAGGCGTTGAGTACCTTTATCAATCTTTCCTGGAAGTTCCTTCTCCAATATAATGTACTATCTACAAAAATGTTTAAGTATTTTGCCTCGTCCTCTAATTATAGACCCATACCTCCGATTTTCGGCATATTAACCCTCTACACCGTGTAACTCCTGGTAAAGAATATTAAATCTAACTTCCACGAGTTGTCTCTCAGTCTTTTACTTTTAGCCCAGGATGAATGTCCCCCGTCATAACTACTGTTTTATGTCCAATTGTTACAAAAGTTTTCACGATAACGATGACCGCATATAGACAATGATCCTTTGGTCAGCTTTATTCTTAGACTCTCCTCTCGTAGAGTCGAATTAATAATTCTGTTGCCAAGCATGCAAAATATCCAATTCACCAGGATATCCTGGATCCTAAGTGCCTGTAACGAATCCCTAATTTTCAGTATCTTAAAGTTAAAATATTTCAAATATGTTATCGCTGATTTCCAGCAATTTTTTTGATATTAATTCTCGTCTTCATATTGTTATGTTGGACCAATATTATAAGATCAAAATTAGTATAGAAATGCTAAATAATTATAGTAATTTTAAGCCAAATGATCTAAAAAATAATTCCGAAACCCTCTAAGATCAAAGAGGTTCTTGTTTAGTTTCGCAGAACGCTCAAATAAACCAGAAATTTGTTATACTGGCCAGGATTTATATGATTCTAAGAACCTCTAACGAACCCCCAATTGCCTCTATCTTAATGTTAACTTATGTGAATGATGTGATCGTTTATATCCAGCTACTTCTTTGATTGACTTTGTTAACAATTTCCTTCTTTACATTGTAATGTTCGACCACTATTTTAAGATAAAAGTTAGTATAATGCTAAATAATTGTAGCAATTTGAAGCTATTGATTTAAGAAATGATTGTAGATGCTTGATTTTAATTAATCTTCTCAAATCTCCCCATGTTCTGTTGGCACTCCTTTCTGCAGTTTCGTGTTTCGATATTTGGGTACTATTGACGAAGTGCTACATTTGTTTTATTGACGCCTGACTATCAACTGTATAGGAAACAAAACCCAGATAGTTTAAACAGGTTTCCATGGGTCCCATGGAGATATTTGGGAAATAAAGGATCCGAAGAGGAAAGCTATATTCTCTCAACCACACAATTCGAGTTATCAACCAAACTATCGATCTGCATGTCCGACTTCGACAGAACCACCTTTCTGCAGTTCCCTGCTCCGAGATTTGAGTACTATTGACCAAGTGCTACATTTGTTTTGTTGACGCTTTACTATCAACTGTATAGAAAACAAAACCCAGTTAGTTTAAACGGGTAATCAATTCTCCCGTTATGATACCTGGGAAATAAGGCGTCTCTCAACCAAACAATTCGAGTTATTAACCAAACTATCGATTTGCACGTCCGACTTCGACAGAATCCCCTGATTATGCAATATAAAATCACCCAGAATTATGAATCTTTTGTCAGTAAGGGCCATGCTGTGGCAAAAGTGGTGCACCAGCCTCAACTCCTCTCCCCCTGATTACAGCTGCTTCAGAAGTCTTTATAATGGAGTTTTAATCTCCACCACATTCCTTGGTCTATGTGGAGACAGTGATATTTAGGCTATATTGACCTTTCCCGTCGCACAGTTGATCTTAAGAGACCATTTCGCTTGAGCGCAAACAGGACTCATTGAATGCACGTTGAAAGCGGTATATAAATCAATCGGTCAACCTCAACATCCAAGAGCAAGGCTCACCATTTGGCCAGTGAATCGGCACTACAGTTCAGGTACATCTTGGTATGCCGGTACACAAAATATTCCATCTCGTCTACGTGTAAAACTGGACCAATAGTTTGCACGTCAGTCAATCGATCAACCTCATTATCCTAGAGCGAGACAAATTAATACGCAATACAGTTCAGGGTCTCCTTGGATCTGATACATCTTTATGTCCCTGTACACAAAATATTCCATCTCGTCTACGCGCAAACCTGGACCAATGGTTACATAAATCAATCGGTCAACCCCTACATCCAAGAGCGAGGCTCACCATTTGGTCAGTTCAGGTACATATTGGTGTCCCGGTACACAAAATATTCCATCTCGTCTGCGCGCAAAACCTAGACCAATCGTTTGCACGTTGAATGCGGTATTTCAGTCCAAAAAAGTCCAACTGCAAAATGTTTCGCAATCTCGTTTAGAGATGCCCTGTATTACAGGACAAGATTTGATATCGTGCAGACATCCACAAGAGATTTTAGGACGACCTGACTATGAAAGTAAAACCGAATATTCTAACCGTATACTCGGTCAAACCTCAGTCAGAAGAATACTTCACTGGTACGATAGTCTAATTGATACTTGCGTTCCAGTACCTGCATTATAAAAGCCTAACCCCGCAACTCACCCTCGACTTGGAGCCATCAGAGAAAATTTTTCTCTAGAAGACCAAGAACAAGGCTCACCATTTGGCCAGTGAAGCCGCAATTTAGTTCAGCACATTTTGGTGTCCCGGTACACAAAATAGTCCATCTGGTCTAGACCAATCGTTTGCACGTTGAAAGCGGTATTTCAGTCAATTGATCAACCTCATTTCACTAGAGCGAGACAAATTAATACGCATTAAAGTTCTGCTACCCCTTGGTATGCCGGTACCCCAATAGTCCAACTGCAAAATGTTTAGCATTCTCGTTTAGAGATGCCCTGTATTACAGGACAAGATTTGAAATCCTGCAGACATTCATAGGCGATTTTAGGGCGGCCTGACTATGAAAATAAATCCGAATATTCTAACCGTATTCTTGGTAACACCTCAGCCAGAAGAATACTTCTCTGGTCCGTTAGTTTTTTTTTTAAGAGAAGTAACACACAGGCAATTAATAAGCCTATAATTAGTTGTGTTACTTTCTTTGGAAAGGGGATAGATTGTAGAAGGAAAGGTTGTGAATAGAGGAGGAGAAAAGCTTTTATTGACAACTCTGCAATTGCGCTTTGTGTTTGTTATTAGTGCAGGTTGCTGCGACTCTGGTGGTGTGATGGCGCATTAGTCAAGCCAACAACCTTTATTTAATTATTTTACTTCGGTGTCGTTTTAATGTTATACCACCGAAAGAGGGCGCTGTGATACTTGCTTTCCAGTACATGCATTATAAAAAGGCCTAACCACACAATCTATCTTCGACTTTGAGTCATCAGTTAAATGTGTTCTCTAACCCCCAGTAACACGAAGTCTGGTTATGTTTTAACTAATAGTTATACTGACAGTTTTCATACAAAAATAATTTTAACCGACAGTATAACTATTAGTTAAGGCATAACCAGACTTCGTGTTAATGGGGGTAAAAGAGTTAATATACCTGCATTTCGTCCATTGAAGTACTCATCGTAGAAAGATCTGGGTTATTGCACATTCAATGTTCTGTGGGAGTTCATTAATTCATCCCAATATGGTTACATGAACAAAGTTCCTCTGGTTGCATACGCCATAAGGTCACTAGGAAGCTAGTTCAGCAGGGCAAAGGTGGCCATAGATACAAAATTAATTTGGGAGCATATTGAGACCATAGTTTGCTGACCCCTAAAGTACAGAAAAAATTAATTTGGGAGCATATTGAGACCATAGTTTGCTGACCCTTATGTCCCCCCTTGGATTGTCTTGCTGGAATATGACCCCTGAGGTACCTAAAATATACAGCTGTGATTTGACCCTGAATTAGATAGAAAACAAATCCTAGCAAGTAAATCTATTAAATGATTTTCTTTAGAATAAACTTCCAAAAATCAATTTGAGAGCATATTGGAAGCATGACCAATCTGAGTTCCAGGATACACAAAATGTATTGCTTTCATTTGACTCCAATCCCAGTAAATAGATCTTAAAAAAACATTTTTTTAAAATGAACTTCTTAAAATTAATGTGAGATCATATCGGAACCGACAACTGGAGGTCCTGATGTCCCCTATGAGGTACACGGCACATTGAAAAAAGATTTCTCCGATATTTAATCTCCATATTTAATAAATTTTAAATTTCTTGTAGGAAATGGTGTACTTACATTTACATTTGTAATACATAATTTATTTTTCTTTTTTTTGGTTCTCATCTTATAACCCTTTTGTTTTAAAAATTTCATTTGTAGAACCACCTCTTTTTATATAGTATAAATAAAGTTTGCAATTTGTTGTTGTTGTGATTGTGATTGTTATAATTTCGTTAAAAAAAATTTTACAAATTGAAACCATTTATTTCTTACGTTTCATTTTATTTTTGTAAAATAGTTAATGTAAAGTGTGTTGTAATTTGAATTTTGATTTGCCAACTTAAAAAGAAACCAAAAAATATATATAAAACAAAAGAAAAGAAATTAAAAAAATTAATTAAATACTGTTACAAAAGTTCTTGAAAATGTACAACTTTAACCCCCCCACTTTTTCCTTTAATTGTTTTTAAACGGTTTAAAAATTTTGCAATGAAAAAAAACAAATAAACCTATAAAATCGTATGCAATTGCAACAAATTGTTTTGTTTTAAACTTGTTTGTGAAATATACAACAAAAATACTACTTAATCTCTAATATATAAATGCAACGATTAATTAACAAAAAAAAAAAAAAACTAAAAAATACCCAACAGTGTAAAATAGACAAAAGCGCCATCTACAAAATAAATGTTTCCAAAATTCTTTGACTTGATATTTCAGTCACGTTATGCGTTTTCACCACAGGACACAGATTTCACCTCATCGTATCCAGGTCCCTCAGCAATGAATCATCGCGGCGGCCGTGGCGGTGGTTATAATGATTTTTCAGGTGGCGGCAGTGCCATGGGCTCCATGTGCAACATGGCACCGGCGATTAGCACAAATTCCGTGAATAGCGGGGGCGGCGATTGTGGTGATACACAGGGCTGCAATGGTACCAATCTAATTGTGAATTATCTGCCTCAAGATATGACAGACCGTGAACTATATGCATTATTTAGGACGTGTGGTCCTATCAATACATGTCGTATCATGAAAGACTATAAGGTAAGGTTTTTCAATTATATTATATTTGTGTTATTTAAATATGTTTAGAGTTTCAAAATGTGTGTTGTGGAATATTGAAAATACATTGATTACACAAGTAAGAGAGCTATATTCGGCTGTGCCGAATCTTATATACCCTTCACCAAATTATACTTCAAAATACAAATTTTAAATATTTTTAGGTAAACAAAATTTATTTTTTTTCCTAAGTTTTTTTTTCTAATTTTTTTGGAAAAAAAATTTTTCGATTGTAATTTAAAATTTTTTTTTTAAATTTAAAATGTTTTTTTTTTTAATTGTTTTAAAAAATATTTTTTCCGATTTAGACCCATTATAGGTCCTACTTAATATGGTCGTTGCAAAGGTCTTTGAAATATCTATCATTAGATATCCATATTGTCTATATTAATGACTTAGTAATCCGGATATAGGTCAAAAATCGAGGTTGTCCTGATTTTTTTCTCATATTTCAGCCATTTGTGGACCGATTTTGCTGATTTTAAATAGGAAAATTCTCGAAAGCATTCATTTTTTTGAGAAAGAATTTAGGAAAAAACCAGGACAACCTCGATTTTTGACCTATATCTGGATTACTAAGACATTAATATAGACAATATGGATATCTGATGATAGATATTCCAAAGACCTTTGCAATGACATATATAAGACCATACTAAGTTGGACCTACATTGAGGTAAAATCGGAAAAAATATTTTTTAACCTGAATTTTTTTTCAACAAAAAAAATTTAATTTTTAAAAAAATTTTAAATAATTCGAGAAAAAAATTGTTCCAAAAAATAAAAAAATTAATAAATTTTGTTTACCTAAAAATATTTAAAAATTTTATTTTGAAGTATAATTTTGTGAAGGGTATATAAGAATCGGCACAGCCGAATATAGCTCTCTTACTTGTTCTCCATTTTAATTATTGAAATTTATCTTAACTAACTCTACTTTAATTAAAAATTCTCTGTAAAATATTTTTATGTTTTTCTATTAGAATTTATTAAATATTTATATCTTAAATCCCTTGATTATAAGTTTTATCTTTTATTTTGCTTTTAAATTATATTAAAACATCGAGTAAATCTTATTCTCTTCAGATTTGCTTGTCATTTTTTTTTTCTCTCAAAAAAAAAATATATCAACTGTCAACAATATTCTATGACACATACATTTTAGCACCGACATTAGTGTCAACATCAAAATATTGTCTACATTATTTATTTTAAAAGTTCACCCAGTACATTTTGAAAGTCACTATGTTCGCGCAGGTGAAATTTTGTTTATTAGTAAAAGGCTATGCACAACAAAAACTGAACAAGATTACTTTAAATGCTAAAATTACTTTAACAAAATTGTGGTCAGGAATTCGATTAAATTTAAGGTTATGCATTACTTTTTAGTCCAATAAGATCATTGATTATGGTATTGCACTATATATAAATCAGTGGCCCAATCGAATAGCCAGCATGACCGTAAACATGATAAACGACCTGTAAACAACACGAGTATCAACAAAGTTCACAAGAAACAAAAATCACAATAGCTTGTCACATAACAACAGAGAGAGAAAGTGAATAACATGATATTATGATCCTTATTGCATGTTCTCTTTATGCCGGACACTGCTATAAATAGTACAACAATAAACCAGAATCGTAAATGTATTTTTGTTGACATCTTTGTAAGAGATTACCCAGTCTGATGATTGAAAAGAGTGCTGTTTGTTCATAAAGTAAACAGATATAAACGCCAACCCCTTGAACTCTCGAAACCAGTTCTAAAGCAGGTTAAAATAACCGAACAATTCTTTGGAATTCTACTCACCACAGCTTTCATGGTTTAGACTGCATGAGCGTCCAGATTAAAAACGGTGTACTACTCCACTACCCTCAAACAGTTTTACTTACGATATACATTATAGGGAGGTATTCTGAACTTTAGCATAGGGTTGCTAAATCAATCTTCTACACAGAGAAAACAGATTCGTAATAGCAAAGGCATTTGTTGCCAATCGAATGATTCGGTTGCACACATAGAAATTTTCGGTTCTAGCAACAGAAAATCATTGGATAAAGAAGAATTTCGATGGAAGCAACGAAACTTTTCTTACCACTTCTAAAATTTTGTAGCCACAACTGTAAAATTTGATCAGTATGGCAGAATCATTCGATTGGCCACCAATTCAGTTGCTATTACGAATCTGTTTTCTCTATGTTTGTTTCCCAATTTCTTTATGATACTAATACTCCAGTATCTTCAAACGCACCATACGCAAACATTTTATTGGGTGTATGACTTAAAAATGTGGGATTTTTTTTAAATTTATAGCTATTATTTTGAAGCCTTTGTACAATATAAATTTATTCAAAGTATTGGCTATTGTTAGCTATGACCTTTTCCCATCTTTCTGCCAACATATGGATTACGTGCCAAAATAACTGTTCATCATTTTAGGCCAAGAAATCAAGACAATAATGAATACTCTATTCCAAAGTGAAGCGTATCCCAGAAAGAGTGTTCTGCATAGATCGAAACAAATAGTAGTCGTACGGGGCACGGTCTGTACTATAATGCGGGTGAAGCAAAACCTTCCAAACACTTATTTCTAAATAGTTTTTAACAGGTATTGTTACATGTGGCCGAGAGTTGTAGTGATGGAATATTACGGTTTCATGTGTGGCCGCATATTCTGGGCGTTATTCGGCCAATACTCTCTTCAAACGAATCAGTTGCGTTCGGTACAGTTTCCCTGTGATGGTCTGGTTAGATTTCAGCAGCTCATAATAGATAGGACCCTTTTGGTCCCGAATCTCTTACGCTTCGGATTATCGCAATGGATCTATTTTTTATCAAAAGTACTGATTCGGTGCAAAAATTATTTTCTTTTTTTGGGTTCAAGCATAATTTCGGATATTCGTCGTCTCTCAAAGTCTCTCAGCTTCTATTCGTATGGTACCCAATTTCCCTGCTTTTGAATGAATCCTGCTACTCCCAAACGTTTTGAAATTACTGCTAGAATAGTTCCCAATGATTTTGCAAGATCTTGTTGAGTTTGACAATAATCTTCATGGAGTAATGCCTCCAATTCTTGATCTTCAAACTTTTTTGGCTGGTATGGGTGATCTTTGTATCTCTCGCACGTTAAAACCATCACTTTTTTTTCAAATTAAAGAAGTAAAGCAAAACTTCTCGCATATGACGATTCGTTGTTACAAAATTCGACATTTTTGAAGCAAAAAGAACCTTGTTGTTTACACTGTAATGTTCAATAACTAAGTAGGAATAAATGACAGATTGGTATCCTTGAAAATGACATATAAGTTATTAAAAACAAAAACCGCATTCAAAAGATTGCAAATTCCGAATTTGAGAACATTTTTGTCGTATTTTCAATTAACAAAATATCTCTCATGATTCCGAAACTCCCGATCACCCCTTTTGAAAAATTCCCCGTTTTCATATAAAAAATTTATAGTTTTTCGTTCTCCTTGTTAAAAAACTCGTTGGTCCTTCTTGCATGCCAGACGACGGACGATGGTATCAAGCTCTACGCGCGTATATCTCTCAAAGCTGTGCTTAAGATTTTGTATCATTTGTGGATTGACTGCTTAATATAATCCTTTCAAAGCATCCCATTACAATTGCTCGATATCGAAGCCCATTCTTGACCATGATAGGTCAATGTCCCTCATGGGGCTATCACGGGCTAGGCTGCGAGCTCTGATATCAGTGCTTACTGGACACTGCTTGATTGGTGCGCATGCTAGGAGACTGAACACTCCATACAACGACTTGTAGAAGTTGCCATGATGAAGACGAAGAGGAAACTGTTGAACATCTCCTCTGTCTTTGCTCATTTTTGCTCTGCCTACCTGATCTATCTGCTAGGAGACTGAACACTCCATACAACGACTTTTGTAGAAGTTGCTATGATGAAGACGAGGAAGAAACTGTTGAACATCTCCTCTGTCTTAGCCCTGCTCTATCGGGGGTTCGGACTGCGACAATAGGTAGTCCATTTTGAGCGGCCTAGCTGATCTATCTGCAAGGAGACTGAACACTCCTTACAACGACTTTTTTAGAAGTTGCCATGATGAAGACGAGAAGGAAACTGTTAAGAATCTCCTCTGTCTTTGCCCTGATCTATCGGGGGTTCGGATTGCGACAATAGGCAGTAATTTTTTGCTCGGCCTAGCTGATCTATCTACTGTGGATGTCAGGAAGATGGATTCGTTCATTCGTGCGCCAGGTTGGTTCGGCACTGAACCCAATTCCGACATGTAAAGGACCTATAGAGGACCTGAGTATGATCCTTAGGGTATCACAAAGGGACCAATTTATGGACACAAGTGAGCTGGTTAATACTAACCTAACCTATTCCATTATAAGAGCTCTTCGACCAATTACTCGATTTTGCAAACAAAACGTTCGATTGTTTAGATTAAGAGGACGTCTCATTCGGCTGAAATCGAAAGTTACAACATATCTTTAATTTGAGGTCAAACTATATCATAGCACTCTGTTGCAGTATTACTTTACAATTTTAAAGGAAATTTGTCGGAAAATTCTTCCACGCTACAAATGCAACACAGCAAACTGTTGATCGCAAAGCATTAAGTGTGAGAAGCTGTTGCAAACCCCAAATAAAGGAACCATATATATTCGGATGCTAGTTTGCTTTAAATTCCTGAATCTATTGGACTTTGTAAATGAGCGATCCGAAATCTTCTAATTTTCCTCAGATCAATATTACCAAATTATGTCGAACATTCTCAGTTATATCAATTTCGGCATCAGAGCATTAATTTTTGGCACGGGTAAGTTCAGCGCTCTCCTTTGACCGTCAGCATGACATTTCGATATTGGCTTCATATTTGACAAAATTTTGTATTGACCAGTTACTATTTAAATCAAGAGTTATGCATCCTAACTCTTCATACCTCACTTAACGAAGACATTCAGTCAAGAACATTTAAATGGCTGGGTCATACATTGTGAAAAGGCCAGTGAGCTAACAGTTCATTGACCCACACAAGACATGGAATACCTGCCAATACTTGGAGACAAATCGAGACGGAGATTCAACAACTTGGAGAGAAATGATATTACTAGCAAGCGATATAAATAAATGGATGAAATTAGTGATTTTCCATTGGGAATTAAAAGGTAAAGTCTAGTTAAATGATATAATGTCTTTACTATAAACATCTTCTCTAGAAGAATTGAATCCAACTAATCTGCCTTCTACGTATACTGCGAATATACCTATCGCTAAAAGAAGACATTCAATCGAACATGTAAATGTCTGGGTCATACAATGAGAAAAGGCCAGTGAGATAACAGTTCATTGACCCACATGCTCCAGAATACCCGGAATACATGCCAATAGTTGGAAACAAATCGAGACCGAGTTTCAACTACTTGGTTAGAATTTATACTGCTAGCATGCGATAGAAGTAAATGGATGAAATTGGTGATGGTCCTACGATCCACTGGGAATTAAAAGGCAAAATATATAAAATATTGAGGGTCCAGTTAAATGAAGGTTAATGTTATGCTAGAAGAATTGAATCCAAATAATCTTAGAAAATATGTGCTATTTTAGGTATTAACAACTAATCTCATTTTAAACTAAATTCCCAACTGTTCAGATTTTGTTGTGCTCCGCCTGTCTACCTAACGAAACTTATTTAAATTCTTTAAATATTAAAATAATTTTTTTTTTTATTTAATTCATTTTCTCCTCCGTCTTTTTCAAATTTTCCTACATCTACTCACTCATTCGTATAACAAAACCTCCATTGTTTTTGTTATCTCATCACGTTAAATTTAACAACCTGTGTGTTGGCTGACTGGCTGGCTGGCGGTGGGTGTCCTTTGGGGAATACAACCAACCATAACAACAATAAACTGAAATTGCAACAGACTGGCTACAGTTTTGGTTATGCTTTTGTTGATTTTGCTTCCGAAATTGATGCCCAAAATGCGATCAAGTCATTAAATGGTGTTACAGTAAGGAATAAACGTTTAAAGGTAAGTTTAAATCCATTCTTACTCCTCCTTGTACTTTTAAGTATTTTTGTCAGTTATTGTAAGTATTTCCTTTTGGTTTGTATATTATTTAATTCAATTGTGCAAGTAGTTTCTTTTTTTTACAATATAAATGGTATAATAAACCGGTAACACAAAAATTGATTTAAATTTTTAATTGAAATCAGGTTTATTCAACTTCCGTTTCCTTTTTTTTTGCATTCTTATTTTAACATGGTGTGGGTTGCTTGATTGGCACAAGGACCTGCTATAAAGGAAATGTATTTTGCTGTTACATGCACCTTTACATTGTTGTTTTAATTACTTCAACTGATGATGGTTCCCTTTAAGTGTCTGTCTGTTTTACAAATTTCTTTTACTTTTCTTCAACCTTGTGAACCTTATTCTTTTTATGTATTTTTAACATTTCGTCTACAATATTCTTGCCGTTCGTCGTTATCCTTGAGTATTTTATGTTTAAATGTTCTTTATTTTCAGTTTTTATTTTTTAATTTTTGCCAGGAGTGAATTTTCTGTTCTGTTGTTTGTTTGCAAGTGAATTTTATTTAAACATATTCTTTTCCTGTCTTGTTTTTTTATTTTTGTTCTGAAGATTGTATTATTCATGGTGATAATAAAAATGAAACAGATAATATTTTTGGGAGCATTCACTATGATGAGATGAGGGTTACACTTAGGGAAAAATAAGGCATAAACGTTTTTTTGATACTTGATAGAATCAGCAGTTTTCCTGCTTTCTTTTTTTCTCCATTTTCTCAACATGATTTTTGAACTGAAGCCTTTTCTATCCTTGTCAATGGATATCTGAAATCTTTTCAGCTTCCTCCAATTTCTATTTCCTCCTTTTTCTAAACATGACTATTGATAGATTCAGCAGAGTTTTCCTGCTTTTTTCTCCATTTTCTCAACATGATTTTTGAACTGAAGCCTTTCCTATCCTTGTCAATGGATACCCGGTATCTTTTCAGCTTGTGGCAACATTTGTATGGGTACTAACCATACAAATGTTGCTCCTTTTTCTAAACATGAATTTACTCCTTTTTCTAAACATGAATATTGATGCAATGCCACCTTAAACAGACACTTAGTTGATAAGCCCGGACAACCAAGATACACAATGAATCTCTCCTTGTCGATGAATATCCAGTATCTTTGAATGAAAGTGGAATATCTAAGTAACAATAAAACTGGCTTCCATCCTTTAGGGAATCCAAATTTAACTTTTGTATTGTTACTGGACTGGGTTAAGATCTCAGACTACAAGTGTTCAAAAAGTTAAAAAATATAATATGAAACGTCTTGGGAGCATTTTACTATAGGTTTGAGAACGAGGAGGAAGGAGAAGGTCAATATTCGATCCAAACTTTTCAATAACAATTTGAAATAATTTATTTATACCAGTTTTAGAGCATGTTTCAGCTTACGTTTTAGTAGCCCTGTAGTACTCCTTTTCCAAATCAAACTTTCATCATCAGCTTGAACCAGAAAAGTGTGTTTTTATGGAAGTGTTTTTCAAATTAGTTTTTAAATATTTATTAGTTTTCTTATAAAAAGATATAGGTCCTCCTATTTGAGTTATGCTACTCTAAACTTGTTACTCTTTTGACTCGGTATTCTCCAAAATTGTTCCATAATACTGGCCGTAATCCGCTTGTTGGCCTAAACCGAAACCGAATATTCAGATGATCTCTTGATTTTATCCTTCTTTGTCTCACATGTATCAACGTTATAAGACTTATTTATGACATGAGTACAATACTATGATTCAGTCGTGAATCGGGCACTCCAGGTTCTCTGAGCTCGCTTTTTGAAAGGCACGATCGATTCAGTTATGATTTCAAAGGTTAGAAATATTCACAGAAGGATCTAAGAGATAGATATAGGCTCAGGAGCTAGTATCGTCATAGAAGCTTGATACTCTGATGTTATATATATTTCACGACTGCAGCTCCATCCAAGCTCAGATAATGGAGGTGTTTAAAGCCTTGGAATTGATAACGGCGAACGTCACTAGGGGGTAGATGTAAGAGTCAAGAGGCGCCGAAGGTTTTGGGGTGACATGTACAACAAGGATATTGGAAATTGTAAAGGAGCTGTACATGGACTGGTGAATAATTACAATGATAGGATATGCTAGATACCGCGGCTCTGTAACGTACGGAAAAATTTGGTGGCGGACGATCTTGCGTGGCAAGGTTCTAGACTGATCTTAGAGGTGTAGGAGATTGGGGTTAAATCTCCTATTTGTAACTATTATAGTTTAATATCTGAAAAGAACATGGATGCTATCAATCGATCAGTACGGAGTGCCAGCTCTCAAGAGCCATATAACCTAAATTGTACACATCGAGAACCATAATGCTATTAGGATTAGACAGCTGGAGTTTCAGGATCTTTACAGATGTTATCATACCTATAAAGATCACTGTTCAATATCGGCAGTAGTAAATGGAACAAAAGCACTCCTGATTTTTATAGGATGTTCAAGATTTTCATAATAGTGATATTATGGAACATATTAGCTGTCATTGGCGAAGGCCACAATACTGTTTGAACTAACAAATATTGAAGATTCCAAGATATTACTGGTTGTAGACTGGTCATTATCTTCTGTTTCCTTAGGGGAATCGGGTGGCTTAATGTGTGACATAAGTATTAAGTTTTAGCAAAAATAAAGCTAATTAAACTTTCTTTCCTTTCTTACCACTCTTTTCATGCTGAAATTTCTTCTTTCACTATGAACTTTAGGGTTTCTCCTAACTTAAGCTGTGACATAACTGTATTGCTAAAATCAGCCCTTTATTTACATATCAGCCCTATCTGGTTCCAAAATGCAGTTCTACAAACTTTCACGGTACAGAGAACGAACTCGAACCTCACTATTCTGATAAAATATATTGGATATCTGAGATCCCGGGTATAGATAAATGCAGGTTGATTAAGTTATAATAATTATTATATTTATACCCTTCACCTTCGTGAGAAGGATATATATGAGTGTGTAA
Organism: Calliphora vicina; assembly: GCF_958450345.1. NCBI lineage: Eukaryota > Metazoa > Arthropoda > Insecta > Diptera > Calliphoridae > Calliphora > Calliphora vicina. The sequence continues at coordinate 106,707,618 of NC_088783.1, read as the reverse complement.
TTTCCACAATATAATTAGCCTTATAAGGATTAAGCCATGTCCGTCTGTCTGTCTGTTGAAATCAACTTTCCGAAGCCCCCAAATAACTTACATACGATTCATACATCAATATCTCCGGAATTCTTCCGGCTCGGTTGCTATTTAAAACCGAGAAAATTGGTCCACAAATGGCTGAGACATAAGGAAAATACCAGGATAACTTCGATTTATGACCTATATCTGGACTAAGTCATTCATATAGACAAAATGGATATCTAATGATAGATATTTCAAAGACCTTTGCAACGACGTATATAAGACCATAGTAAGATGAACCTACAATGGGAAAAAATATTTTTTAACCCGAATTTTTTTTCATCAAGTTTTTTTTTTGCTAAATATTAAAAAAACAATAGAAAAAAAACAAAAAAAAAATTTTAAATTTAAAACAATTGGAAAAAAAATTACAAAAAATTTAAAAAACAACTTTGAAAAAAAAATCTTGTTTACCTAAAAATATTTAAAATTTTTATTTTGAAATATAATTTGGTGAAGGGTATATAAGATTCGGCACAGCCGAATATATAGCTCTCTTACTTGTTTCCATTTAAAGAGTGTGTTAGAAAAAACTTATACACATTATTCCAGCCAAAACTTAACCTTGGGCCAACAAATTATTTTTTTTAATAACTGTTATTTCGGACAAAATAGTCACCGAAAAAAAGTACGTGAAAAAAATTTAAAAAAAAAATTCCAATATGGAATTTCATCGGCACACTGTTTCAAAATCCATTAAACAGTATAAGGAAGACTTAAACATTGAAACAAAACCTGGATCGGGAAGAAAAAAAGGTCTAACAGATATTGGTAAGGCAAAAGAAGTCGAACAACTCTTTCGAAGAGCACCGAACACTTCTATCAGAAAATCAGCTCGTAAAGGTAAATGCTCTGATTCTTTTGTGAGCAGAGCCAATGCTAATACTGGGTTGAAGTCGTATAAAGTTCAGAAGGATTCTGATCTTTATGTCTTAAAGAACTTGGAAGGAAAAGAATGAGCGAAAAAATTTAAGTCAAATTTTCTAAAAAAAAAAATACATCTTTTTTGTGTGATGGATTATGAAACTTATGTACTGACAGACTTTTCACATCTTCCGGGTCAAGATTTGTAATTGACCCGGAAGATTAAGTATTAAATATAGTATTTTGCAAAAACGTTATAAATTCACTTCGAAAATTATGTGGAATGTCTTATTTATATTTATCAGAAAATACAACGGAATTTGTATATGACATGTTCTCGATCTACTTGGTTGTACCACCAATTTATAATTTCAGACCATCACGAAATATTGGTCAAAAGTTTTAATTTTCATTAAGAAAATAATATTTCTTTAAAAACTTCATTATCTTGCAAGCCGACAAAACAAACTTCGGTTTAGTCGGTACAGATACAAACTTGCTGAATTTTAATAGATTTGTCTTATTTTCATTGAATTTAAACATCTTTAAAGTGGAAATTCAAGTTTAAATCGATATAAATTGTAAAAATTAAAAACTTGGTAAAAATTAAAAGGGATTCCAAGAAGTTTCCTGATTTTAACATTTTCAGTAATTAGATTTTAAAAGATCTTTAGATCTTTTTAAAAGATCATCCAGTTTTGAAAGGAGATTTTAAAATTTCTATTTCATACTCAGTTGCTACAGTCAGAATGAATGGGAAATTCTCTTTAAAATGTCAGCAGTTTACATTTTTATGTGTGTTCTTAAAAACATTATTTTTCTAAGTGTAATTTTATGCAATCCATCTTATTGCTAGCAAAACCTCGTATTCTTCATTTTAATGTTGGTTAATTTATAAAAATTTATGAAGATTCTGTTTTTTTTTTATTACCATTTTATTGCATATTTCATGCATACAGATTTCGTTACGAATTATTAACATTTAATTATGTGTAATAACTTCCTTGCTTGAGATGTGGATTAAAAGACACAATTCACGATTTAAATTAATTTGAAATTTCCATATTCAGATGATGGTTTACGTGTGAAGTTAATAACGAGTATTTTATTTTGTTGGCTCTTTTACTTATTGCAGCTTTTGCTGATTTTTATTTAAGATTTAAAAATATATCTCTGAGATGTTTGAATGGATATCTTACTGATTATGTGGGAATTGTGGGGGCTAGGAACTTGCTTAGACTCTTTGAGTCTTCTCTGGTAAGACGTAAGCGGGTAGGTCACACGAAAATATTGTACAAGGTAGATCTAATTCATCAGGTTAGCATACCTAGTGGGATTTCGAACCTACTTAGAGTTCGGAATTTCACCCCTAATTGTTTTTCCAAGTAGGGATGAGTGGATTGGATCTGATTAGCTGTGTCAAGGGGATATAGTTTTCACTGATGGTTCCAAGATGGAATCTGTCACCGAGGCGGATGTTTATGTAGTAGAATAAGACATCAAATTGTCATACAGACTTCCAGACGAATGCAGCGTCTTCAAGGCGAAGATCCCAGCGATGTGGAAAGCCACAGACTTGATAAGGCCTCAAGTCACAGAGAGGTCTGTAGTGAAAATTTATGAAGATTTTCAAGCAGCAGTGAGGGCTTAGAAATGTCATATAGTACACTCGATCATAGTGTTGAACTGTAAGAGGGCTCTAGAAGCGTTAATGGAACTGTACGCAATCAGGTTGTGTTGGTTACAAGTGCACTGTAACATACAGGGAAATGAGATAGCAGATGACCAGACAGGGAAGTTAAACCTCCTATAGTATGGTCTTCAAAAGATTCCGGGACTACGAATCCATCCTGGTGTAGCAGATGAATTGCAGGGTGTGCAAGGCTATTTGGTCAAAGTTGGATGCAAAGGCAACCAGAATATTAATTGGGTTGGATAGGAAAAGTCTCAGTTTTTTAATAGGAGTGATAACCGGTCATTGCTCAATTGGAGCCTTTCTGGAATGTGCGTGGATATTGAGGAACTAGATACAGTAGAACATATTCTTCATAACTGTCCTAGATAACAGGGTATCAGTCAATCTATTAGGCTTTATCAGAGGAATTTTAGGTAACAGGTCTCTGAGGATCCCAGTCTATACTTATTTCCTGTCCTTTTTAGATTGGAGTTTCACTTTATTTCTTTTCAATTCATTTCTTCTCTTCACATCTACTAGTTCACGCCTTTTTCTATTTCTAAATTGTATCAAAATGTATCCTATGGACTTTCGATTCGAAGTATATTTCTTATAGTACACACTCCTTCAAATCTATCTATTTATCTATCTTACTGTAACAAAGTCTGTTTTTGTGTTAAGAAATTACATCGGATTGTAATTCTTCACATATTTGGGAACACTTTCTCTAAACTTATTTCGATCAGTAATGACATTTTGCCTGCAGTCTTTTTAAGCTTAACGACGATCAATGCTTTTCATACTTTAGTCCTTCAAATCCACCATTATCAAATATTCAATTTGTTCTTTATTCCGCATAAATATATATTGTATTACGGACGCGGTCATTAATTCTCATATTTAAGAAAACTAGTTTCCATTACACTGTGTGTAATTTTTTTACACATGGAAATATAACCATATACGGACACCACTGTGTGATAAAAGACCAACAAAAAAAGACCCGTGTCTTCCAGTTTTGCCCAAAGTCGTGCACTTTTTTTTAGGGGCCCCCAAAGATGTAATTTTTGCAAAAAAAAAAGTTATCATTTTCTCAGGCTCATATCTTGCAAACAGTTCGAAATTTTGATTTACTCTCTGAGGAAAAGTTATAGCCCTTCTCATAAAGAACGACAATTGTGAACATATAAAATCAAAAAACTTCATCTTCAAGATCAAAAACGTAAAAAACTTAAAAAATCGATTTTTTTTTACAGTTTTCCCCTGTTCAGGTCCATAGGTAGTAAACTGTTCAAAATTCAAGGAAACAATCAACAACAAAAATGTACCTAAGATCTCAATAAACAACTTTCTAGAACATATGAACTTCCTAGGAATGATTCTTAATACCGTTTAGGTAACTAAAGGAATTAAACTATTAAATTATTATAAACTAAAGCATACTTTTAGGCAGCTTTAAAAAAATGTAATTCTAAATTTATTTCGAAGTTTTTTGCGATTTTGATCTTGAAGATGAAGTTTTTTTGATTTTATATGTTCACAATTGTTGTTCTTTATGACAAGGGCTACAACTCTGCCACAGAGAGTTAATCAAAATTCCGAACTATTTAAAAGATATGTGTCTGAGAAAATGAAATTCCTAAGTAATAAAAAAGTAAATTCAATATTGACCTTTTACATACACCATTTTATCATTAGGGCTTTTAAATCTAATAAATTTCATAACATAAATCATTTGTCAAAATTCCTTTAAAATGTCTAGGGTATGTTCAGTGGTTTTCAATCAGTTGGATACGTTAATATGTGGGTTTAAAATGCTTTTAAGCAGACCTTTTTTTCTTAAATTTCATTCACTTTTACACCTTCCTGACCAATTTTTCCTTTACTACCAATCAAATTAAATATTTCTGCTTCTATATGATTCTGTGTTTTCTGTTTGTCTTGCCAAAACAAAACATTTACCCAAAAAAAAAAACTTTCGCTTACACATTTTCACCTTCATCAATCATTTAATTCAACGTTTATTCAATTATACACACATTTTCCTCAACCCCCATTGTGCAACACTGTAACTACTACTTTTGTTATTTGTCATCCTTCAAAAATTGTTATGGCGTCCCTGTCCACGTCCACTCGTGTGTGATTGTTTGTATGGTGGAAAAGCAAAACTAATTAATCTTTCTTCTACAACAAACAACTACATACTTATTAGTCTGCTGTTCCATGGAGCAACAAAAAAAAAAACCCGGGAATAGCTACTTTAATCACTTTTCTTCATATAAATAAAATTGTGGGTGTTCCAGCAAAACATTTAGTGTAACTAGCAGTAGTTTGCTTTCCCTTTAACTTTTAGCTTGTGTTTATTTTTTTAAGCTTTAACAACGTAACTAAACTGAAGTGTAGTGTGGAGTAGAGTAGAGTGAACTACTAATTACTTAAATTGTCACGCTTAATGGCAGCCAATTGGCTACACATTTCACCTGATGTATCACATAGTTCAGTGTTAGAGTGAAGCTACGTGAACATTTAAACATCAAAGACGTGCAATGAATTTGAAAGATTTTTTTTTTCGAAAAAAAAACGTGCAAGAAAAGTGAAAATAAGGAAAATAGTACATTAGACAGACGATTTTCCAATAGAGAAGAATGTTTAAGATAATAACAACAAATTGGGGGATGACAGTTAGAAACTGAACTCAGAATTTTTAAAATATTTACAAAAAACTATTAAAAATTAACATTTTATGTAAAATTGTCTATAAAATATTTATGAGAATTATTACACAATGTGTCTGCATCGTGTCTCAATTTATTCTGTAGCATTTTGTATACAAAGTCGAGACCTGAATGACTCACAATAGAGGTTTGCATTAAGATTCGCTTGTTCAGGACTTCCAATATTATTTTGTCCTGGTTCGTTAAGATCTTGTACAGGCTCTCTGCGCTTTAAGTTTTTTCCTTGCAAAAATCATAACGTTTGAACAAAATGAGATAATCAAAAAATTTAAAAGGAATATGATAGATAATTGTCCAGCCTATGAAATGAGTGTTGGAGAGTGGTTCTACGCCTTTCAGGTGCCTACTTATGGATTCGCAAAGTGGAAATTTGTGGAAAAATCAATTTTATGGGAAGTAAAAAAAATATTTTTTAAAAATTTTTGATTTTTATGTTTCTTTTTAAATTTATGCTTTTATGATTTAAAATTATTTCAGAAAAGATAAAAAAAAAATTTTTTTCTTGGTTGTTTTTTCACGGTTATATGTCACTTTTGGAGCCATGTCTTTTTTCAAAATTTTATCTCTAGCAAAAAATGGATCAAGAACGGTCAGCTGGAATTTTTTGCATTAGGTAAAGGAATAATCAAAGAACCTATTTTGAAAATGTGGCAAATATAGATATTGATAGTTTTTTTTATTTTCCATCAAATTGGATAGTTGGTAATTATCGATTTACCTGGACAAAAACAAAGCATACAGTACAATGTTTGTTTATTCCTTTCTTAATAAATATATCTATCAATGAAATCAAAAATAATGACGAACCGCTACATAGTTTTCGACATATTGTATCTGAAAGTGGACCAAATTACCTAAAAATGGTCAGTCAACTTTGAAGGGCTATATCTTCTGAACCAAAAATCTGATTGTTGGACAATTTACTGTAAAATAGGTTTATTCAATATTTTTTAGGGGCACATGTAATTTTTGATTTTTGCAATCTCACTTGTTCTACGGGCGCCACTGTGCAACGGCCGAATAAACTCAATCTAATATTTATATTACCAAGATATTTATGTAACTCCCTGAAAGAGAAAAGTGCAAAAACTTTTAAGCCGATTACGTGATAATGCTGGGCACCAGCTGCAAGTGAAGGTGTCCTATTCTTCATCATCATACCATCTGCAAATATCATCAAGCAGATCACTTAAGACCATTCAAAACTCATCCTATTATGATACCCGAGAAGTAAACAGCTGGATACTTATTCGATATTCGTTGTTTCCGAGGTTAAGCAACTAGATTCTGTAACTCATCTAAATAACTCTTCTAAACACGAGTTTGAAGAGTTTTGAAGTCAGCTTCTGCAGTATGTGCAGAAGCTGTGGAAACGAAGAAGAGGCATGTGCTCCAATTATGCAGTGTTCTGTAATAAAAGATTCGTCTTGCGGGCCACGTCGAATTCGCGATAACACAGGTGGATTCATTAGTCCACCTGTTTTGTGCTGTGCAAGGGAAATACCTGAAAAGGGATCAATTGCCTCACCATCATCATTCTGCTTCTATCAAATTCGTCTGCTATACAATTCAATCATGGTGTCCAGGCAACCATATAAGCTTTATACTAGAATGTCACGCTATCTCATTTAGGGATACCCGGCAATCCTCGGTTAACCTAGATGTCGTGAAGACACCCGCCATATGCTGCTAGTAAATAAATGGTTACCTCCAGATATTCGATAATACCACAGACATGTACCCCTATAGCGAATCAATATTTCACATGAAATATGTTCCCTTTTCCCATTTTTCGTTCATACACTTTGTTCACGTGAAAAAATTCACCATGTTGTGAAATTTTTAGATGGAATTTTGTAAACAATAAACAGCTGTTATGAACAAAATCAACTATTGTGAATGAAAACTTTAGGGGAATATCACGATAGCAATTTTCCCTTCAAGGGAAATGGATATTTCATGGGAATATAAATTTCACATGTTTTCATGGTGATTTATTCACGTTTTATGGCTATAATATCCGCCTGAAGAGAGAGCAGTGCAGATGTCTTAGGATGAAGTAGGATTTTATTCCATAGTTCTCGATATAGAAACCTCTACCGATCCTGGAACCGTCAGTATATACCCTTATGACATCATTAGGGGGTAGAGTCCTCACAGCCATATATCCCTATTTGAAAATATTATATGGAATTGCATATCAAAAAATGGTTTTACGATGCAATAATCGACATTACTAAGGATGTGCCCATGGTATGGTATGATATTCAGGCAGCCGTCCAAAACCTTCGTCTCGTACAGCTCACTTGGGTCCAATAATCGTTCCCTTTGTGATACCTGAAGAAGAAAAATTAAAACAGAAAGAAAGAAAAGGGATATATATAGATTGAGTTATAGTGAAATTTGCAAGAGTAGACTGTAGATAAAAAAAGAAAAGAAGGAGGAGAGGAGTTGAGAATTCAAAGAATTCGAATAACGCAGACCATCATGGGATGGTTGTTGGGTCCCTAAGAGGTACAATTTGCATGTCCGTTCTTATCAACCATCCGCTTTCCCTGATAAAGGTGTCTATGCACCTCAATTCCTTCACAGATAACCCGGAAAAGGTACTAAAGAATCGCTCACCTAAAAGCCTGGCACGTAGATCACCCAGTGCCGGACAGTTACAGAAGTGTAACTGTCCGGCACTCTTCCTCATTCTGACAACTTCTAAAGAAGTCGTGGGATCCTCGCCACCATGGATGTTCCCATAGTAGTCAAATATCCAGCAGACCACGTGCAACCAGCATTCAGTCTCACAGCAGAGTTGAGAACCATTTGTATCACCATCAAGTCAACTGGTAACCAGTTTAAAATTAATCTTCATTAGGAAATATTTAAAAATCATTATGTCTTGCAATAATAGCTAAATCAAATTGCCAATTCAGATTTACTCCTGTTGCCCATAGATTCCCAAACTGATTTCGTTTCTATACATCTTGGAGAATTAATCTTTAATGTGTCAGCATTGAGTCTGAATTTATTCATGATCGCCTTGTAAACTAATCCATCCTTATATTCGATGTCTGTATCAAGATCCTCTCCGGCCCGTGCTAATTCATCCACAGCTTCATTACCATCAATATTATTGTGAATTGGCGGTTTCACTACGTTTTTTCCGTTAGAAACTTGTAGCTCTCTGCGACAACGGCTGACTAATAGCCTTAATAGCAGCCCGACTATCTATAAATATGGTGATATGAGTTGCCTATATCGGCCACACAGATCATGGTCTAGCTGCAAATATTTCCGCTTCGAAAATATTGCATTAGTTTCTAAGTCTAGAACTATATCAAATCCCCAATGGTCTTAAATAAAAATTTCACTTCTAGCTCATTTTCTTTTTTTTAATCGATCGGTAAATCCTTCAATCTGAATTATGTTTTTGAATCTGTAGACTTCAAAGCAGGAGTGCGTACGTCCACTATCGTCAACATACAAAAGACTATAGATATCCAATAAATTAGTTAGTGGCTTAAGTCCCAAAATTTTACCTAAAAATAACTGACACGAATGCATTACCACATACACATTTATCTTTCCTTCTGATTAAGAGTCCATTGTATATTTACAATCGAAAATCAAAAATTCTTTTGTCAATATTGAGATTTTCCCCCAAGTTTAGAGATCCTGAATTTCGGTATCCTTGTCCTGGAGCTTACCCTTCCTCTTTCCTTCAGATTAAGAGTCCATTGTATATTTACAATCGAAAATCACAACATCTTTTGTCAAGATTGAGATTTCCCCCATGCTTAGAGATCCTGAATTTCGGTATTCGGTTTTCCTGGCGCTTGCACCTCCTCTTTCCTTCAGATTAGGAGTCCTTTGTATATATACAATCGAAAATCACAACATCTTTAGCCAAGATTGAGATTTTCAACCAAGTTTGGAGATCCTGAAGTTCGGTAACCTTCTCCTTGTGAATACAACCATCTCCACTTATTGATGATTATCACCAAAAAACACAACTGGTGGTCCACAAGAATTTGCCATTAACTAACATCATCAGCCCTCAATGGCTTATATTCAAAAAGGTCTATCTGCAGGCCACTACAAATCTATCAAGATCCAGGATAATTTAATTTAATACCAAAATTCACAAGGTTGGTGTAATTGCAACCCTTTGAGTTGTAGCCTCTGTTACAATTTCCTGATTTTATTGAAAATATTTGGGATATATTGAAAAAAAGGAAACGGAAATTTGTCTTAAAAAATTTTATTAAAATCTCTATTTCATTTGCAATTTCTGCTATTTATTATAGGTTTCATATGCCCGACCTGGTGGTGAATCAATCAAGGATACCAATTTATATGTTACCAATTTACCGCGTACAATCACCGATGACGAATTGGAAAAAATCTTTGGTAAATATGGCAATATTGTACAAAAGAATATACTCAGAGATAAATTAACTGGTAAACCAAGAGGTGTAGCATTTGTAAGGTAAGTAATTTCATAATATTTAAATATGCAGATGGAAATTTTAGGTCCCCCGGGGGAAGTTTTTTTAATAAAAACCTCCGTGATTCTTAAACATTGTCAACTAGACTTAAATTTGGGTCCCAAAGCTATAAATCGTGACAGCAACTTCTTGAAATTTCCATCTGTGTATTTATTGCTAGTTTTAAACAATTCTTAATAATTTCTTTCTTTTAACTAGATTCAACAAACGCGAAGAAGCCCAAGAAGCCATCTCAGCTTTAAACAATGTTATACCTGAAGGTGCCTCACAACCTTTAACCGTACGCTTGGCCGAGGAGCATGGCAAAATGAAAGCTAATCATTTTATGAATCAATTGGGCATGGGTCCACCTGCTGCTCCTATACCTGCGGCTGGACCTGGCTACAATAACATGGTGCATAGAGGTAGACACAATAAAAATCGTAATCAAAAATCACATCCCTATCATAATCCACAGAAATTCATTTAAACATCCACAAACAAAAAAGAACAAATATCTTTTTTTATTTTCATTTTTTTTTTTTTTTTTTGATGCTCTATGAAAAGAGTTGAAATATTTATATTATTCTTAATATAACAATTTATAAAAAAGAAATGCTACACAAATTTCTTAAATGAATGACAAATTTTTTTTCTTCATCATCTTCTGAGTACATCTTACAATAATTAATTAAAACAAGCAGAAATATTAAAAACTTTATAAAAAAAATATGGTTTTATTATTATTTCATTGGTCTTCTCAACTGTGACCTCTTAAAGGACAGTTTTTATTAGAATTATAGATAGATTTAAGCTAAGAGAACATAATTGAAAACAAGTTTTGAAAAGGGAGATTTTTAACTCAAATGAATGAACAAGTATTTTGAAAAATGTTTGTTAATCTTTATAATTAAACAGTTTTTATTATGGGCAGCTTGTTTTCGAAATTATAGGTACAAAACTAAAGGCCTTTTGCCTTTTCAATTTATTTTACATAATTTACAGCAATTCGAATAATTTTCTGTTTGAATTGTTTCTCGTTATAGTTTCCAAATTATAGCTCGGCTTTAGCAATTCATTGTTAGATTTAAAAATAATTTAATGATTAGATTTAAAAAGAATTTCATACCCCTATTTGTGGTTTCTTTCTTTAAAATATCACGTATAACCTTGACAAATTATTTATCTTTCAATTTATGCCCCTTTTCAAAACTTGTTTCCTCTATTTATATAAGAAACAAATATTTATCACAAATATTATAACAAAAATAATGTTTTTTAAACACAACAAAAATTCAATTAACATTTTAAAATTACTAATATTGTATATGTATCTACTAATTTTAAGAAACCCCCCTCACACACGATAACATATGAATATAGAAAACGTTAATATTTAAGTTTAAAAAAAATGAAAGAAATACATTTTGATCCTTAAAACAAATATCATAGAAATCCTAATAAATCCCTTATAATATAATCAATATATTTTAAATAACATATAATCCTCACTTAAAATAAAGTTAATAACAAATTTAAATGTTCAAACAAAAGAAATATATTACAGAAATAAGAAACGAGAAAATTAAATTTATATAAACATAACCCTAAAAGAGAGTTGGTAGCGGTTAATGAAAATTAAATTTATATAAACATAACCTTTAAAGGGAGTTGGAAACGGTTAATGTTTCGTTAGAGTTCTTAAGTGGTATTCTGTCTTTAAAATAATTATGAGACGAGATCTATAGTTTCTTATTGATCGTAGCCTAGCGGGCGTTATGACTGATTACTGGTTCATTTGAGCATTATGTATAGAAAATTAATTGGAGACAATACCATTAGCTTGCTAAACAATGCGGTTCTCCAGAATTTACAGTCCATACCAAGACCTATAAGTATATTCATACATATTATTTAAGCTATTCGTCCTAGAATTAAGAAGATTTCAGAACATTCAAAATTCGTCCATCAGTTTTACGACCCTGTTATTGTACACGTACAATACCCAGCAGTTTTAGAATACCGTCCCGAACTATTGATTTACCTATCATTAGGGTGGCAATTAGTCCATACCGGTTACATAGAGTTAGTTACCTAACTGGTTACTTGATCAGCTGAACAACTAGTTCTTTTAACATGTACGGATGCTAATTGACCAGTTAAAAATATATCTCATACCCCCATTAACACGAAGCCTGGTTATGCGTTAACTAGAAGTTATACTGTCGGTTAAAATTATTTTTGTATGAAAACTGTCAGTATAACTATTCGTTAACACATAACCAGACTTCGTGTTACTGGGGGATAGACAGTCCAATAACCGATTGTTTGTAAACAAACCTTCCTCCGACAGTTCTCCAATAGATTACTTCTGGTGGATAACTTTTTAAAGTGCAGTAAAAAATAAAATAAAAATTGACTTCTCTCTAGATTACCTGGGATGTATAAAGCAACCAAATGACTTATCTCTGCACTAAAAAGAGCACATAGGTGTCAAATGACCCAAAATATATAAATTGGAGTCAGCCAAGTGGACAGAAATTTGTGGCAATTACTGTCTATATGGGATTCATTGACTACTTGGTTAACTGCTGGGTAGATTACAAAATGCGACACAGATTTTCTTCCATTGCAAACACACAATAAGATTTTAAAATCCGGCATTATCTTTTAGAGCCGATCAATGCTGTGGAGGTTTCTAACTCTCGGAAGAAGACCTGGATTTATAGACTAGTATCCCTGATTTTAATTGAAAATTTTATAAGGGATACTTTTTCATGTAGATTTCAGTACTAGAATTTTCATCTTGTACTATATTTTCGAATAATTCATACATGACTAGGAACAAAACAGTATTTCCATATAGAGTACGATTTCCACACATTGAATCGAATAATGAATAGGTGCGTACATTCGTCCATTATCGTTCATTGTACAAGTGTTTCAATCCAACATTTTTGTTGTTGTTTAAGTACCCACGTTTCATCAATTAATACCTGACAGGTTGCCATTGCCGCATACGACTCTAACACTTTCCAGCAGATTCAGGAGTCTGTCCATTTTATAATAAAAAATCACACCTAAAAACTTCGCTTCTTTTGACATCGAGTTTACCCAAGTTTAATAACCCAGGAAGTTCGGAATTCTTTTTTTCTTTATACATAGAACCATCATAGTTTTCTGGAGAATAAGACGAAGTCCGGAACAGCTTTTCCAACCTCTTAATTGTCTGAGAAAACATTACATTACATATTTAAGAACAAAACAGTATCATCATATAGATAGCTTACACAACAGTTTTCCTAAAAGGGAGACAGAGAATTACAGAGAACATATTCCGAATTTATATGTTAATCCATCAATCTTCAATCTGTGGATAAACGGGTTTTCACCAATGTTATGTCTGACTTATCTATCAATTGAGTTTTACCTAGTTTATCCCCCCAGATCTGATTTATCACTGTCAAGGCTGGGTTAGCCGATATAATCTAACTGTACCGTTTACTTCATAAAATTAGTTCGTTTAAAGAACATGAAAAACGTATAATATGATTTTTATAAAAACAAAATCTATCATAGCTTCAGTTCCGTTAAGGAAACATTACGTTACACATATGATTAACCAGGCTTCATTCGTCTTTAATATCGCCAAAACAGTTTTTGGTTCGTTTTCCAATTATTTGTGTATTTTAAACACATAAAAACGGTCTTAGATTTCCACTGTCTTATTTTTAAATTTATTTAATTTTGATATTTTGATGAATTGAACAAACAAGGTTAGGTTGTACCGAGGAATATGTCAGTCTCCGCCTACTTTCCCATCAGATTGCGATTCGTTCGTAAAGATATCAGGTGTGCTCTTCTAAATAGAGATATCACATAACACAGTCGGCTGAAAATGAAGACAGATCTAGGAGTACTATAGCCGATATTATCAGGAATAACCAAAAGACATATAGAATAGTTCGGATTCCATAACATAACTTTGAATCTAATTGTCGAATTCAAAGTCACTTGCTGGCCATCATATTGATAGGCAACCAGCTTACATTCATAGTTCAAAGTCACTTATTTGAACTTTTAGATTCTCAGGTCAATAGTGCATCCATAACGAGGCAAAGAATGTGGGAGTCTCCATCTAATTTTGCATCAGATTTTGGTTCATTCAGAGAAAAAATCGTAAATAGTCAGCTGAAGATCTATAATTGTTTATAAGAAAAAGCTTTAATTATACAGTAGCCAATGTTGTCTGGCATGATCGAAAGGCATCTAGAATGGTCTCAATTCCTTAGTTAATCTGGACGTCATACTTTTGTGTCGTTGAAGAAGAGTTGAAAGTTTTGGACAAGCAAATACTGAGAACATTCTCGACGTAGCTCTCATTAACTTTTTACAATATATGTCTAAAGCATTTTGGACACTCTATTCTCCAGATTTCGATTTGTTATTAAAGATCTCAGATCCCAGATCTCTTCCCCCGAATATAGAAGACATATAAATACCTATTAATCATAACAAAAGTAACTTGACTTCGTACGCTGAAGTTCTAATAATTTCTTGTAGAATATAAACAGTGAACACGGAAGTTAGATGTCAATTATTCTCAAACTTTGAAAATGCATTGATAGAATTTGAAAATAATAGCTTTTTCATTTCATATCAAATGAAAAATTAAATTAGTTTTTCAATGATTGTCATTGTGTTGGCTGGCTGCAGTGACGAACTTTCCAAGTGTCATTTAATAGGTCTCCAACTATATTCTCGATTAACAGCATTGGTAAGAAGTTGCCACTATATTTGTAGAGATGATCTAACAGACTACCTTTCCGAGTGATATTTACTATATCTCTATTCCACAAAAAGTAATTGATTATCACATTCAAAAGCGATCTTCACTGCTTTTGACTCTTTTGATTGAATGTTAAGAATAATTAACATTTTCAACTGCGAACCACAAAATTAGAAACTAAAACGGAAAGGAGTTGTGGTCGATGGCTTCCAAATTGAGAAACATTTTTCGAAAACTGTTTTTTTTTTCTTCGGAATACCTGATTATTTTTATTATTTCCCGGGAATGAAAGCTATAGATAGGTTAAATTATAAAAGCAGCCAGCTTGCCCCTTTAAGAAAAATGGGTCATATTCTGGTTCCATTAAACAGCAGAACTTAAACCATATTTTTTGCAAAACTTGTTTATTTTTTTTATAACAACTGAAATCGATTCAACACGATTTTATTTACTTGTTTAAGCAAATACTGAGAACATATTAACCATATTCATCCCCTTTGAAAAAAACTCTTCTGAATTTAACACAAAATCTCCCTGAAACATTTTCTACCCTCTAAAAAATACATCTGAATTTATCTATAAACACATTTTAATACTAATAAAATTAACATTTATCTAAAACAGTTTTGGAATTCATTAAATAAAATAGTTAAATTAAAGATTTTTGAAATATTTAACACAAATACAAAATATATGTATGAAAGAAAAAGAAACATTAAACATATTTAATTAAAGTCTTGAAACATTTAAAATAATATTTAACACAAAATAATAAAGTTTTGTAAAGAGAATTCAAAGGAAAGCAAAAAACCATTTGGAGGTTAAGAAATTGATGCATGAATTCTTTTTATAAATTGACTTTATTTCTATATTAAACAAATATTTAGATTTATATAAAAACTTTAGGTCTTGATTTACATACATAACATATATTAAACATATAAAAAGAACAATATTTATATATCTGTAGGTATACAGTGTAATTGACAATACAAAGGAGATTGGATAAAGAAAATTTAAAAAAAAACAAGTAAGAGTGCTATATTCGGCTGTGCCGAATCTTATATACCCTTCACCAAATTATACTTCAAAATTTTAAATATTTTTAGGTAAACAAAATTTAATTTTTTTTAGTTGTTTTTTTTCATTTTTTGGAAAAAAATTTATTTTAAATTTTTTTTTTTAAATAAAATTTTTTTTTTTTTTAAATTTAAAATTTTTTTTTTTAAATTTTAAAAATTTTTTTTTGGTTTTTTAAATTTTTTTTTTTTGAAAAAAAAAAATTCGGGTTAAAAATTTTTTTTCCCGATTTTGACCCATTGTAGGTCCAACTTAATATGGTCTTATATACGTCGTTGCAAATGTCTTTGAAATATCTATCATTAGATATCCATATTGTCTATATTAATGTCTTAGTAATCCAGATATAGGTAAAAAATTGGTCAAAAATCGAGGTTGTCTTGGTTTTTTCCTCATATCTCAGCCATTTGTGGACCGATTTTGCTGATTTTAAATAGCAAAATTCTCGAAAGCATGTCTGACAGAATTATTGAAGATTTGGATCCCGAAGATATCTGGGGTCTTCAGAAAACTGATTTCAACAGACAGACAGACGGACAGACAGACAGACAGATGGACATGGCTTAATCGACTCCGCTATCTATAAGGATCCAGAATATATATACTTTATAGGGTCGGAAATGAAAAATGTAGAAATTACAAACGGAATGACAAACTTATATATACCCTTCTCACGAAGCTGAAGGGTATAACAAATTAAAAATTTATTTGAAAAGGTTTTAAAAGGATTTGTTAAGAAAATATTAAATGAAGATGATTGCTATTGTAGGAATTTATTGATATTTTTTAATAATTGTAAAAAAAGTACAAACATTTATTCATTCGAATGACTATAATATTGAATTTCAATGAAATTAATAGTTTTATTTTAATAATTAACTTATTTAAGGATTTAAACTTTAACATATTGTTCTTCTGGAACCGATAGAGTTTTAAAACTTAAATTTTTCAAATCTTATTCTGCTGGTAAAAATATATTGTTCTCATTATCGGCCACAGAAGTTCGGTTTTAATTAAATTAATAGTTTTAAGGGTTTTTTTACATTTAAAACTTTAAAATCATGTTCTGGTGCCGGAATATTTTCAATACTTAAAACTTTAAAATCTCCTTCTGGTAAAAAAAAACATTGTTCGAAACCAAAAATGTGCTGCAGTAGTATTTTTTTAATAAAACTATTAATTTTATTGCAAGAAACAGTTTTATACTTAAAGCTTTCAAATCTTGTTCTTCTGGTCTCAGAATATTATTTTAATGTTTTTTTGGTTAAAAGTTATTGTTCGAAGAAGTTAAATTTTTAGTAAAACGATTTGTTTTATTGTAGGAAACAGATGAATTAAAGATTTTTATATGGAAAACTTTAAAATATTGTTTATTTAGACCCGGCATAGTTTTAACACTTCAAATTTTGTAATTTTGTTCTTCTGGTTAAAATAAATATTGATTTGACTGCCTAAAATGGGCAACAGAAGTTGAATTTTAATAAAATTATTAGTTTTATTGTATGAAACAGACTATTTAAGGGGTTTAGATATAAAACACTATTAATCTTAACGTTTTAAAACGAATTCAAATATTTTAGTGTTCTATAAATCGAATCCACATGTTTGACACGATTTAATATCGAGTAAATAAATCTGTTTCAATGTACAAAATCGTGCAATTTGTAGAACCTCAAATTGTCTACTATTCGTTCAGAACAATGGGGTAGTTAGTTTTATTGTAATCAGAGCTTAGAATTAATTAATTCAATTTGAGCTTAATTCACTATAATCTTAATTCGGAATTAAAAAAATATCCGCCATTTATTCCACAAATTCATTCCCAACATCAAATTATTTAGCTTCATTCAAGTCGTTTATTAAATAGAATTCATTCATGTCCTTTGAATGATTAAATGTTTGTTAATTCAAATCTAATACAAATTGAATTGAACTATTTTTTTTCTTCATTCTGTGTTGTTTAGCTTTTAATCAGTTACGAAATGAATTGATAAGGTTTGTAACTGATTTGAATTGAATCATTCAATACTATTTGAATTAAAGAAAGCTTTAATGATGTAATAAATTTTTAAAGCCATTTTGTAGTGGATTTGAATGATTAAATAGGAACTAATTCTGTAAAGAATGAATTCACAATACATTTGGAGTACAAGGGAATTAAGCGTATGAATTAATTCATTAATGGAATTGTTAAGAGATAATCACCCCTATCGCGAATCAATACTTCACATGAAATGTGTTCGCTTTTCCATTTTTCTTTCAACTTTGTTTACTTGAAAAAAATTCCCCATGTTGTGAAATTGTTAGATGAAATTTTGTAAACAATAAGCAGCTGTTACGAACAAAATCAACTATTGTGAATGAAAAGTTTAGGGGAATATCACGATAGCAATTTTCCCTTCGAGGGAAATGGATATTTTATGGGAACATAAATTTCACATGTTTTTCACGATAGGGGTGATTATTTAATTTGATTTCGAAATTGGAATTATGAATTGATTATTTCGAACCTTTGATTGTAATAAACAAATTATTTAAGGTTGTTTTGTACTTAAAACTTTAAAATATTGTTCTTGTAGGGCCGGAATTTTGTTTTAAGTTTTCCTCACAATGAACAAGATAAATTCATTCTTATTTTTGATATATTCAATATGATTTATGTTATTTAAAGCATTTATTGGATTAAATAAGATTTTAAATACTGTAATGGATTAATAAATAACATGGAATTAAATTTTGAAGATCTATAAATAGAATTTAAATGAAATAAACTGAAATTAAAGGAATTTAAAACCGATTGTGAACTTAACAATTGGAATTTTTGATTTTCTGTACTTTAAACTTTAAAATCTTGTTCATCCGGTTCTGGAATATTGTTTTAAATGTTTTTTACAAATGACAAGATGAATTCATGTTGAATCTTACTTATTTTTGAAATGTTCAATCCCATGAATCCCTTTCAAGAGATTTATTGGATAAAGAATCAATATTTTACATGAAATGTGTTCGCTTTTCCAATTTTTCTTTCAGCAACTTTGTTTACGTGAAAAAAATTCCCCATGTTGTGAAATTTTTAGATGGAATTTTGTAAACAATAAACAGCTGCTACGAACAAAATCAACTATTGTGAATGAAAAGTTCATGAGATTATCTCGATAGCAATTTTCCCTTCGAGGGAAATGGATATTTCATGGGAACATAAAAGTCACACGTTTTTCACGATAGGGTGAATATTTCACATGAAATATGTTCCCTTTTCCCATTTTTCGTTCAACAACTTTGTTTACGTGAAAAAATTCCCCATGTTGTGAAATTTTTTAAATAATAAACAGCTGTTACGAACAAAATCGACTATTGTGAATGAAAAGTTCAGGGGAATATCACGATAGCAATTTTTTCTTCGAAGGAAATAGAAATTTCACATGTTATTGCCGATAGGGGTGAATGATTTTCAATTTTAAACAACTATAAATAGATTCTAAATGCTTTTAAAGGAATTTAAAAACGACAGTCAATTTAACAATTAGAAATACTCATGAAATTTAATAGCCAGCCTTCTAGTGACTCTTTAGAGCACTAAATTTCACAACAATTTACTTGAAACTTGAAAAATAATAAAACAAAATCTTGATATTATCAAAATGTATTGTTGATTTACACAATAATTAATATAAAATTTTGAAAAATTATGAACTAATCTTAATATAATGAAAACTTATTCACAGTTTTTACTGGGAGGCTATTTTGTAAATCGTTGCGAAAAGTTCTTCTTTCGAAACAATAACCCGCCCAGATTTTAGTCTCTCATATTGAAACTCAATAAATTTTTGCTACATCATGATTTATTTTGGTTCCAAAGTCAATTAAAATATAATCAGCCCAATTATGAAAAAAAATTCCCGGGGAGTTTTTTCCCCTTTCGTTTTTTTAACATAGAATTTGAATAGGAAAAATGAGAAAAGTGAAAAAACTCCCGGGGAATTTTTTTCATTATCGTGCTGAATTTGTAAGTCTTTTATCAATATTTTTAATACAATCTCTAACTAATTATATTTCCCTGTTGCAAAACAATTTTTTTTGTATTTTAAGCAAAACTTTTAACAAGTTTCCTTTGTTTTGTCAAAACTTTCACTGTATAAAACCTACAACACAATACAATATATATTCAATAATACTAAAATAATAATTCTTAAATTAATATTCATACAAGTTTCTGTAGAAATTTAGTAATAAAATATTAGTTACTTTAACAAACAAAACAACCCAAAAACCGAATTTTTTTTTTAAATATTTTTTTTTACAGTCTACTGAAAGTGTGTGTTTAAACCATTTTTTTTATTAAGCTTCATAAAGGTAGCTGGAAACAATATTTCAGATCTCCTAAACAAAATTTTTCTCAAAACTTGTTTAAAATTAAAAAAAACCTCCTCTGGTCCTCTTCCAAATTTGAAAAGAAAGAAATGAAAATCCTCTTTTTAAATTCCTAAACTCAACGGGAAGCAAATTTTTTTTGTTGTTTTTGTTGTTTTTTTTTAACTCTTCTTCTAGCCAACTCAAAGAGCGTTAAAGGTGGGCGTGGTAAGTATACGCCAACCGATATTTATATTCACCTCAAAGCCAAAAAAGAAATGAAAAGAAGTTATTAACCGCCCATATCGGTCCCGTTATATATTGTTGTTGAATCTTCCCTCAATATTGTTCAAAAAATCTTTGTAAATACATATTTTTTTTTTTATTTTTTTTATATATTTTTTTTTTTTAATAACAGCCATCAATGATTTATGAAATTGAATGAAATTGAGTGTTTAAAAATTTATATTTCCCTAAAGGAGGTGAGAATTATTTTTGTTTTGTTTTTTTTTATATACTTACTATATACATAACTATATTTTTTTTTATTTTTTTTATATATATCTCTATACCAAATAAAAACACACACAATATTTTTTTTTTATCTATATAAAAATATGTTTTTTTTTTGAGCGGAAAAAAATATCCGTAAACCAGTTGTACTTGCCTTCTTTTGGCAGAAACATAATAAAAAGCTTTTTTTAATGCATGTACTTGTACATAAATTGATGTATTTTTTTTTATTAAAACAAAAAAACATAAATATCAATTTTTATTATTTTTTTTTGTTATTTAATTATTTTAGTTTTAATTTTATTAACTAAGCACATTTGAAATAAAAAAATGTTTTAATATAAATTGGATTTTAAAAATAAGTTGAAAGTTTTGTAGTGAAATCAATGTTATTACAACCAAATGTTTGCAATTAAAAGCAGCTATAATCAATATTAACCTTCTATTAGCGACTAGCTTATCGATTCTCATATATTTGTGGATTCTAGTACCATTAATTACCCCATTTGGATTCCCAATCACTCAGAATCATATATGCCTATTTTCACGTTTCTAGGTCAGTTATAAAACAATCAAAAAGTACTATAACTAGGAAAAAAGTACCTGTATTGTGGATTCTAACTTTATTCAGGATCATGTGTATATAATTTCCTGATTCTAGATTCATTATTATAGACATTTTGAAAAAGTACCATTATAAGAACGAAAAAGTACCATTAGTTCTCCATTTTTGTACCTAAATATCAATACAGTTATTACTTTAGACTATAGACAACCAAATGTTTTCAATTAAGAGCTGCTATAATCCATTTTAACGTTTTGTTAGCTACTAGTTGATAGATTCTCTTATGCAGGATAACATGTCTCTAATTAAATCCCCCTTTGTGGATTTTAGTACCATTAATTACACCATTTTTGATTCTCAATCACTCAGAATCATATATGCATAATTTCACGTTTCTACGTCCTTATAAAATGATAAAAAAGTACCTGTTTTGTGGATTCTAACTCATTCAGAATCATGTGTGTCCTTATTCTAAGTTCATTATTTTAGAAATTTAAAAAAAGAACCATTTGATGAATGAAAAAGTACCATTAGTTCTCCATTTTTGCTACCTTAACACCATTAAGCCTCCTGTCCTTGATTATTTCTTTACTTAGGTTATCAGGCAATCGACTAGTAAAAAGCAGGAAAAGAAACAACCCACTTGGATTCATACAGTAGGTCCCTTGGCGTTATTTACTTAGAAGCATATCAGCAAATTACACAGTGCAACACGAAAAGAATAACCATATACGGACACCACTACATGATAAAAGACCAAAAAAAGACCCGTGTCTCTCAGTCATGCAGTTTTTTTTTATGAGCCCCCGAAGATTTGGGGCCTCGGTGTCATTTTTGCCATAAAGTGATCATTTTCTCAGGCCCATATCTTGCAAACAGTTCGGAATTTTGATTTACTCTCTGGGGCAAAGTTGTAGGCCTTGTCATAAAGAACAAAAATTGTGAACATATAAAATCAAAAAAACTTCATCTTCAAGATCAAAATCGAAAAAAACTTAAAAAAAATTATTTTTTTTTACTTTTTTCCCCCTGTTCAGGTCCATAGGTAGCAAACCGTTCAAAATTCAAGGAAACATTCAACTACAAAAATGTACCTAAGATCTCAGTAAACAACTTTTTAGAGCATATGAACATCCTAGGAATGATTCTTAACACAGTTTAGGTAGGAATTAAGTGTTTTGGTCCATAAACTATAAAATTATAAACTAAAGCATACTTTTAGGCAGCTTTAAACAAAAATTATTACGAGTTTTTGTAAAAATTTTTGCGATTTTGATCTTGAAGATGAATTTTTATAATTTTATTGGGGTTATGACTTAAAAATGTGGGTTTTTTAAAATGTTTCTACTTTTATTTTGAAACATTTGTACAATATAAATTTATTCATAGTATTGGCCATTGTTAGCCTTTTCCCATCTTTCTGGCAACATATGATTTCCGACCCAAAATAATTGCTCATTATTTGAGGCCAATATCGAATACTCTGTTCCAAAGTGAATTGTATCCCACAGAGAGCGATGAAGAAGCATCGATCGATACAAATAGTCGTCGGACGGGGTACGGCCTGGACTATAAAGTGGGTGAGGCAAAACTTCTCAACCAGGGTGAATTCCAAAATGTCTGTATGCAATGCAGTCATATCTTTATCAAGACAAAGCAAGCAAACGCGTAGTTAAAACTTAAAAACAAAAAATTTATCATACTGCCTGTTTTTACTTTTTCATACATTTTGCTATATGAAACATTATCAAAGTTTACACGGTTGCGTTAAGAATCGCTCGACTTTTTAAGGTTGCATTGCATACAGACGTTTTGGAATTCACCTCCACTTTATTCCAAATAGTTTTAACAGGTATTGCAACATGTGGCCTAGCATTGGAATATTACGGTTTCATGTCTGGCCGCGTATTTTGGGCTTTTTTCAGCCAATGCTCGCTTCAAACGAATCAGTTTCGTTTGGTACAGCATCCATGTGATGGTCTAGTCAGATTACAGCAGTTCATAATAAACCCTCTTATACAGAAAATTACCTTAGCGCCATAGCTTCGACTGGTTGGCCGGACTTCACATACTCAAGTAATGATTCAGTGCAAAAATGATTTTCTTTCAAGGTATCTCGCCTTCAATTCGTATGGTACTTCATTTCCCTGTTATTGGGATCCATTTTTCATCGCATGCACTATGGTCCCAAATCGATTTTCTTGGCAAAAATTCAAAAAAAAAATTTAAAAAATTGTTAAAAATTAATTTATTTTCCTAAAGACAATACTCCAAGCAATCAAGAAAATATATTTAAAAAAAACAGTTGACAACACTGCTGGTCTGCTAGGCTTACAAAGTTGAAACTTTAAACACGTATTCTTAAATAAGTGTTAAAACAGTATTACAATTGTATAACGAGCAACAACTAATGGGCACAAATATGATGTACTAATAGAGTGGGTTCTTTAAAAAAATCAATAAAAATCTGAATATTAACAAAAATAATCAAATAAAACAAATATATATAATATTCTGTTACATATAAAAAAAGAGTTCAGTTTGGATACCTTCCCATTTAGTGGGCGTGGTCCAATTGACTATTTTTTGTTTAAATTTATTTATATGCCATGGACATTAAATGTGCTGAAATTAAAAGCTCTGACATGATTATTTTAATTTATGCCATAAAAACTGTATTTGAAACCATAGTGGCATGTAATGATTCGGTGTAAAAATTATTTTCTTTTATAGCGTTCAAGCATAATGTCAGACATGCATATTCGCCTTTCAAGGTCTGCCGGCATCAATTCATACACGCAGAGAAAAAATATAATTGGGCATGGTTACTGTAACCATTTAAATAGTGTTACAAGATTTTTAACAATATTATAGTCACAGTAACCATTTACATGATTGTGGTAACCATAATATGTTTAATTTACGATTCACATGATTGTATCAACCATATATATGGTTACAGTAAACAAATATATGTTTGTGGCAATCATATTTATCAAATAGGGTACCTTCGACATGTCACATTTTTAAACACGTGCCACCATTTTTATGTTTCCCATCCGATTTATATTTTTGGAAAGCGGTCGGCTAGGTTTTAAAAAACATGCTTGTGTGTGATATTTATAATTCTGTTATAATTTCCTATAACTGAATTAACTACATATTTTCAATATATAAATTGAAAAAAAAAAAAATTTTATTTTTTTTTTGGGAACATATAGCAATTTTCTGTTATCTTTACGGAGAAGATTTTGGTATAAAAAACATGTCCCATTTTTCGAATATGTCGCCCCTAAGACCTTCAGAATTTGACCGATTTTTTTTTATAAAAATTTCAACTTTGGGCCACATGTTCTAAAATCCCAAAGCTGGGTTCAGAAAACGGAAAGCAGATTTGCAAACCTTGATGTGTTGCCTATTTAGCCCAAGGAAATGTGGACCCTATGAGCAAAATTGTAAAAAATATACACAGGCACTTGTGTTAGAAGTGGATCAATCTGTTGTGAAGATCCTCTTTAACATAAATCTTCAAGTTTATTGTGTTTAATATGACTAAAGATTAGCACTATTGTAACAGAGAGAAATATTAGCATCATCCTGTAAGGAGATGATACCAAATCTGGCTAGAATATTTTGAAATATTGTAAGTAGTGTCCTGGAAATTTTTATGTTGATACAGAGACATATCTTCTTCTATGAAATTTCACTCTATAGGCCAGTCGAGAACAGATTATTTCATCTGAAAGGGAGTCAGGCAAATTGTGACAAATGACCGCAGTAGGGGTATCAATCATAGACATTGGTCGGACTATATTTCACCTACGATACATTTTTTCACCTACTATTTGATTATACATCTGGATAACAACCAAAAGTGGCTGGGCAAAAAACCTGAATTTCAAAATTCCCAAAATCAATAATATTAGATCGGGAATTTAGAAAAGTTTATAAAAAATTTTTATATGAAACTAGTTGATCGCCCGGTTGCATTTACTAATGTTAGTTCTTCAAGTTTCTCCAAACCACTCACACCAGCCTGTATTTATTTGCAAATAAAATATCTAAATTTGTACTGCATACTTTAGGGAGCTTTTTTATTACAGTTGACTGGACTCACAAAAAAAGAATTTGCGAGTTTTACCCGGAATTTTTGAATTTTTTTTCTTTACAAAACATCTCCTGAAAATTTCGAATCGAATAAAAAAAAAATCAGCCAAATCGCTCGTTCTCACGTGATGCCATTACATACATGGACCATTTCATTTTTATATATATAGATTGTCTATTATTAAAGCTTTCGCTATTTCCATGTGATCGCAATTGTTTGGATTCCCTTTCATTTATCATCCCATCTATTGCAATTTCTTTTTAAAATCCAATTTAAATAAACTAAAACCTACTCAACAAATGTGCAAAGACAACAGAAAGTGTCAAGAAACAGGATAAAAGTAAAATTCTTTTTTTAAGTTTTGAAATTTAAAATTACATCATTAAAAACAATAAATTTGTTAAAACCAAATACTAATTCTTTTAAATTTTTGTATCTTTTGCATGCTCTCACCTGCTTGCTCTCTGTATGCTGTGCTGGCAAAATTCTTGGAAATGGAACAAACAATTAACCCATTAACAGCGTACAACTACTCTGGACTTTTGGATGGTTTTTATCGGAACAAATCGTATCATTATCCTTATTTATAATTCAGCCAGACTTTAGTGTAAATAATTAAATTTAATAATAATTTAGTAATGTGTATAATGTTAGGAGAGACAAAACAAATAATAATTATAATAACAATTAACAAAACAAGAACAAACAAACAAAAATACGATAAACTAATTTAAATTAATTAATTTAAACTTAATTACAAGATGAATTAATAATTTGTTTAAGCAAATTGAATAAATTACTTTTATGTTATATTTTTTTTCTTTTACATATTATTATTATTTTTTAAATTTTGAGTTAATGCAGGCGTTATTTTCAAAATATTTTAGTTGTTTAAGTATTGTACTATAGATTCTTTAATGTATTATTATTATTATAAGAGTATTTATATTTATAAGTTTGTTTAATTAATTGCTAAAACTCTTATTATTCTTAAATTATTATTTTTTGCTTTTTGTAATTATATATATTTTTTATGGTTTATTTTGATTTTAATAAAAAACAAAGACTGGAAATTTATTTGAAAAATATTAACATTAAACTTTTGTTTGTTTTTTTATATTGATTTTATATTTTTTAATACTTTCAGGCCTGTCACACATTTTGTTCGGAATGGTTTCAATTCCGTAGTTTTTATTCCGATCGATTTCGTTTTAGGTTCTTCAGATTTCGCGTAATTTATTAATTCCAAAAATATTTCATAATTCTGTATTTCAGATTTTAATTTGACAGCGTTTTTCATATTAAAACAAATGTGAAGGTTTTGGTACAGAAATTGATTAAAAATTTTAGAAAACCAAATAATTACAATCAAATATCAATTCCACTTTGAAAACTGAAAGTGGTTTCATTCCGAAAGAAATTTTCGTTTTACTTTATCTGAGAAGCAAAATACGAAATTAATTCCACTTTCTATCGGAATGAAATTTTGTGACAGGCCTGTTTGTTAGAAATGTTTGTGGTTTCATTTGAAATCTGAGAAGTTCTCGAAACTGTTCGAAAAGTTCATGTCTGGGGAAAAAGGCATCCATTTATTCAGTTGTCGCTGAGTTTAGAATCTTAGTTCGATTGCATGTCGGATCGTTCCGGAGCGTCTACCAATTGTGTGTCAAAGGTTTTATTATTATGTGGCTGCCACTTACACGACATTTTTAGCAAGAGTGCCTCTTAATTTCACTGGGAATTGAAATACTTCTAATATAAATTTAAAATTTTAAGAGATTGGATTTAATTTACAAATAAATATAAAATTAAATATACTTTTGATTAATTTATTGAGTGTATGATTTAAAAATGCGGTATTCTTTCAAATGTTTAGCTTTTATTTTGAAGCATTTGCACAATATAAAATTATTCAAAGTATTGGCAATTTTTAGCAATGAACTTTTCCCATCTCTCTGGCAACATATGGATTCCGAGCCAAAATAACTGCTCATCTTTTGGCGCCAAGAACGAATAATGAAAATATCGGATACTCTGTTCTGAAGTAAAGCGTATTCCATAGATAGCGTTCTGCATCGATCGTAACAAATAGTAGTCGGACGGGGCATGGTCTGGACTATAAGGCGGATGAGGTCGGGCTTCACATGCTGTCTCTTACGCTTCGGGTTATCGTAATGAATCCACTTTTTATAGCAAGTAATGATTTGGTGCAAAAATGATTTCTTTTATAGCGTTCAAGTAGCATTTTAGATATACAAAATCATCTTTCAAGGTCTCTTAGCTTCAATTGGTGTGGTACCCAACTTCTCTGCTTTTGGATGAATCCTGCTGATTGCAAACGTTTTGAAATCGCTCTTGTTGATTTTGACAACAATCTTCATGGAATAATGACTCCAATTCTAGGTCTTCAAACTTTTTTTGGCTGGTCAGGGCGATATTTGTCTTCCGTGTCAAAATCTCCCCTTCTGAACCGCACAAACCATTTCTAGCACGATTGAACCGATAGAACACATAAGCTTTGGTGAGCAATCGGTGTGCTTCAGCGACACTTTTTTTCAAATTAAAGAATTGGACGATTTCGAAGCAAAAAAATAAATGTTATTTAGACTATAATGTTAAATAACTAAGTGAGAATAAATTACAGATATGTACCATTCAAAATGACATATAAGTTATTAAAAACAAAAACCGCGTTCAAAAGATACGCCATCTTTAAATCATACCGAATCCAAAGTATACTTTAAAATAAAAATACGTCGTTGCTTCTAATTTGATATCTATATTCAACCCTATCGGCAATAACATGTGAAATTTTGAAATTTCCTTCGAAGGGTACATTGCTATCAGGAAATTTCCCATGAACTTTTCATTCACAATAGTCGATTTTGTTCGTAACAGCTTTTTATTGTTTACAAAATTCCATCGAAAAATTCCACAATATGGGGAATTTTTTCACGTGAACAAATTTGATGAACAAAAAAAGGAAACTGGAACATATTTCATGTGAAAAATAGATTCGCGATAGGGGTGATTGACATAGTAAAAGAGATATAGGTAAACAAAATCGGTATATTTATGTAACAATGATGTTTGTAAATTATTTGGGGGATTCAGAAAGTTGATTTCAACAGACAGAAGGACGCGGATATCTCGACTCCTTTATCTATAACGTTCGAGAATATATGCATCACCCATTAATGAATATTGTTGCCAATTGTCTACATTCCAGTTCCACTTAATTTTAGACGAATATAAGCTTGATACTAATTCAGATTCTAATTCAGAAAAATCAAATGGAGTATGAAAAGTTTCAGCTAACGAAATTCTAAATCAAACTAAAGCTAAAGGAAATATAATAAATAAAAATCAACTAAATATTTGATATTTTATATAAAAATAAAAGTAAAAATCATGCATTTAAGGGTTAAATGCAATCAATATAAGGGTGACACCGATTTTAGTAAATTTATTTATTCCGATTTTGCTCATTTTCAATACCAAATTTTGTAAATGATTGTTTCATATTTGATTTTTAATTCTCCATGAATTAAAAAAATTTAAATGTATTCATTTTGCCCAAAAAATATGAATGAATTCATTATGAATTAAAAATTCTTGAATGCATTCATTTTTACTAACTAAACCAAAGAATTGAAATTTTATTGAATTCATCGGCGATTAAAAGAAATGGAATTTTAATTAAGTTTTCCATTGAATTTTTTAATTAGAATGACAAATCAAAAAGTTTTTCTTTTTTTTATCGAAAAACCCTAGGGAGATTTAAAAAGTAGCTCAGAAGTATTTTAAAACAATTAATAGCTTAATTACGAAATATCTTAGAATCGCAATGGGCACCATTTTGTTAAAGATCTGAACTTAAAAGTGAATTAAAAACTGACTTAGAATGAAAGTCAGTAACAAAATGAATTCATTAAAATTTTAATTCAATTCTTTTTTGGGTGAAATGAATGCATTCCATAATTTTAATTCCATTCAAATTTTAAGCAGAAAGAATGCATTCAAGAATTTTTAATTCATGATGAATTCATTCAAATTTAAATTCCATATTTTGGGCCAAATTAATGCATTCAAAAAATTACAATTCACTGCATGAATGATTCAAAGATTCATTCAATATTTAAGCATTATTTTACAGCTCTGATATTTATATATCATAGAGCTATTCCGGAAAGATATTTGTATGGGTGCTAGTAGAAATCCGAAATTGTTATTTTAGAATAGGAATATTGTGTGCAAGATTTCAATGTATTATCTGCTATATGTTTAAAAAAAATTTAAAAAATATTTTTTTGGAAGTTATCTCACAGTTTGGTCCATAACTCTGGTTCTAATTAATCGATTTTGCCCATTTTCAATACCAAAAACTATTCTGGGGGGTTACTCTGTATTGCGATGCGAAAGCAAGTTCGATGCGAAAGGTAAATGCGATAAGAATACAATTTAGTACTCTGTATTGTCTACGCAAACTCTTTCCCAAAATAAGTTGAAAAATAAGCAACACTGGTACCACAGAATAAACAATAGCGAAATGAAATGTCAAAACTTGTAAATAAAAATATTTTAAACACATTTGTTTGCGATGCGAAAACGGAGTAGAGGGTACCAATTATTCAGTTTTTCTTTCGCATCGCAATAGAGAGTAACCCCCCTGATCATCAAACAATATTTGAGAAAAGTAAGTAATGAAGTATTTCAAAGGTTACGTTGCAGCAAACGAATTGTAAGGCGATTTTAATTAACTACGTCTAATCTGTGGTGAATTACACTGTCAAATGTTATGTCAATAAAGAATTTGAATCCCAATTAGAGTTTTTCTTTTCCCGCACTTTTTCATTTCCCAGGAAATCGGGATTAATTTTTAAATTTGCCGGGAATTCCCGCATAGAACAAATTATCCAATTTTAAGAATGTAGACTTCACTAAAACGCGAAAAAATATCTTTGGTTTTAAAATGTAGTTGGATACAAATAAAAAAATCCAATAAAAATTTAATATAAAGAAATAAACTGACGCGATTTCTAATTCCATTAGATTGTGTTCTACCTTCGTTTAATTATGTTAATTCGCAAAAAATAAATATTTTTTTTTATTTTGAATTGACAATATTTTGCTTATTAAATCAAAAATTAAGTAATGATTTTAATTAAAACTTGAAGAAAACCCAATAATATTAAACAAAATTCAAAACCGAAACCGAAAGTGGTTTTATTCCAAAAATTTTCGTTTTACTTTTTGTGAAAAAGCTAAATACTAAAATAATTCACATTCGATCGGAATAGAATTTTGTGACAGCCCTGAAAATTCACGAGTTTTTGGAATAATTTGAACAATCTCCCCTATCGCGAATCAATATTTCATATGAGATATGTTCCCATTTTTCGTACATAAACTTTGTTCACGTGAAAAAATTCCCCATGTTGCGAAATTTTTAGATGAATTTATGTAAACAATAAACAGCTGCTACGAACAAAATTAACTATTGTGAATGAAAAGTTTAGGGGAATATCACGACAGCAATTTTCCCTTCGAGGGAAATGGATATTTCATGGGAACACAAATTTCACATGTTTTTCACGATAGGGATGAATGAAAATATTATTGGTCTATTTGGGTTAAATCTTTTTTGTTGTATGAATCTTCTGCATTTATTTCGGAGCTTTAAGCATATTTTAGAGAAAGTCAAGTTCAAAAAACGTCAAATAAAACTAAGGAAAATAATTCCCGGGAATTCTCACACAATTTCCCGGGATTTCGGGATTGAAAATATTGCGGAATTCCTGGGATTTCTCGTCCCGGGAATTCCCGTGAAAAACTCTTGAAAAACACAATTGACTGATAATAATGTTCCGATAAAACTAACGATTCAATTGGCTAATATTCTTATTGTTAAAGAATCGTAAAAGCTGTTACTTAATTAGCTTACAAATTTCATTCCAATAATTTGTAAAAGTACTGAATTTTTGCTTCCTGGTCTGAATGTTAAAGTAAAGTTTTTGCTAGGACCAGTTACACTTGTGGGATTCACACGGTTCTGGTATTAGTTCATAATGTATTAGGATATTATGACAAATATGACTTAATAGCAGACCGTGTGAATCCCCCAAATGTTTTTTATGTTGGTTTTATTTCATTAAAAGAAATGCAGTTTAAACTTTACTAAAATTTAAACCCAAGACTAACATAAATTGATAACATATGGCGTTTAAAATTGACATTTTCAATTATTTTACAAGTTTTTTTCTTTTTAATTTTTCAATATTTTAATATTTCCAAATGCCTGTTATTTTTATTACTTTAACTAACTTTTAAATTTAAATCAAAGTACCTAGTGAAAAACATAAATCATGATTAAAAATTTATAATTTACACAAGTTCTACTAAGGTTTTAAATAATAAAAAAAACAAATATTTAAAATGAAATAATAATTAAATAAATAAATAAATTATTGACTGATTAATAAGAAAACAAAATATTTGCTAGATTATTTAATAAAAGATAAAACCAAACAAATAAATAAATGATATATATATAGAGATAATAACAAATATAGAATATTATAAATTAAAAAAAAGAAAACAAAACAAAGTCATGCATAATTTTCATATATTAAAATTTAAATTAGTTAATAAAATTATTTAAAGAAAATTTGTTAAATAGAAAATATTATTATTTCAATTTAATATTGATTTAAAAAATAAGTTTATAATAAGTTATTATTATTATTTAATAGTTCTAAAGTCTAATGAATGGAAGCTTAAACATTCAAGAAAAAAGTAAGAGCTTGTGATCTGTTTAGATCTTAGGTTTCCACCTAGCAATTTTTATTGCTAAGCATAAGCTAAAACGTACAGCAATTAATTATTGCTTTAGGTGGAGAAAACGTAAAATTGTTAATTGCGGCAATAAATATTGCTACGTAGAGACCTAGGTTTATAAAACATGTTTAGTTTTGTTTACAAAATTGTTAATTTAATTAAAAATTCCTGTTATTTATGTTTTGTTTAATATTTTTAATAAAAAAAAACTGACTTCCATAGAACTTACCATTAGCTTTAGCATTTAAAAAATAATTATTACAATTAAACAAAGAAAAAAAATTATATACAAAAAAAATCTAAAATTGTTATAAAAAAAAATAAATTGTTGAAACCAAAATCCATGTTAAAAAGTTAAAATTTTTTGTAAATTATTAAAAAATAAAATAAAAACAATTATTTAACAAAAAAACCCAAAAAAAACTTTGTAAAATATTAACTTTTTTCAAATAACTATAAAAATAAATTAAAAAAAAACACACTTTTTTTACTTAAGAAAAAGTTTAAAGAGAAGAAGTTTAAAAAGAAAATGAACAACGTCAACTGCCCATATAAAGATTTTTAAAGAAGTTAAGACCGATATAAAATTTAAATAACAAACCAAAAAATAATAATAATTATAAAGAACAAAAACAAAACAAAAACTAAAATCTAATTTTAATATTTATATATACATAAATATATATATAAACTGTTAGTGGATCAAATTATTAACAAATTAATTAATAAAACAAACAAAGCATAAAAATAATTAATAATTTATTTATAATAACAAAAAAACCCAGAAAAGCAGAAAAAAAACACTATTTATAATACTGTAACAATAACAACGTATTATTATGATAATAATTTATGTAAAACGAATTTTTAATAACAGACAGAAAAAACCATTAAATTTAGCAAATTAAATTCACAAAACTTAGGTAAAATCACAAAGTTTTTTGTTTTAATTTAAAAAATTACCTAAGTGAAAACAGTTTTCAAATTAAACGACTCAATTATTATATAATATAAACTAAACTAAACTGCATTATTTATAAAATAACAAACAAAAAACCACAAATATATTTAAACAAATTATTAATAAGTTATTTAGGCAAATAAAACTACATACGACTCTTTTCTTAAGTGTCCAACATTTTCAAAGACGTCAACGACGTAGACTGAGTTATCTAAAGCCATATCAGATCTTACAATATTGTCAGAAAAATTTCTAACAACCGTGTGAACGTTTTTATCTTGCAACATTGTAAGACATCTGACAATTGTTTGAACTCATTATGTTGCCATTGTCAGACACTTTTTATTGTCAGATGTCCGAAGTTTATGCATCTGACAATGGCACCACTCTCAGACTACTATTAAAGAAAAACAAAAGTTCATATTAATAATATTTAAAACAATATTTTATGGCAAGATGTCGCAGGCAAGTTTGAAATATTGCTAAGGAAAATGACCAAAACTCGCACCTCCTTCAATTGCAATTTGGAAAAATTCAGAAGAAAAATGTCAGGCCAAGACACTGTTGAACAATTTCAAATTGTTTGTAACAAATGATTTGACGGATCTGGCCATTTTTCCCATACAACAATCCGACAACAGTGTGAACTGACAATTTATGTTGGCAGATAAATTTATTATTTATCTGACAATTGTCTGCCAATGAAATTGTAAGGTTTTCTTGCAATCGTCTGAACTGACAATTTACCTTTTGCTAATAATTTTTCATTTTCCATACATTACCAGATCTGTTAACATTGTAAGATCTGACAACCGTCGGTACATAGCATTACTTAGTTTGTCATTATATACACGCAAAGAAAAATCATGGTTCGGCATGACTGATGAGTCAGTGAATGAGTGAGTGAATGAATGAGTCAGGCCTTGTATTTTTAAATATTTAGATTTTTAAGAAAAGGCCCAAAAAGTCGATCGTACGTATACTTTACTAACTATGTGTAGCTAGTTATGTAACTAGATGTCACCCTGATAATGATAGGTAATGATGCGTGTAGGGTTCCCTATTGTTTTCTAAATGCAATTCACATTTGCCCTGATCTTTAAGATAATAAATATATTCTATTTGGCAATAATTCGTTATGTATTTATTTTCAGTTATTGCATTTGATTTTATAAATCAAAATACAATTTTTAAGTTGATAAAAATTCACGTCTGTTTTAATCCTGTAATAAAATGTATATAAGTCCCATTTTACAATGCAGAAATTGAAAGGCAGACAGATGAATATTGTGGGCGAGGGGTTGAAAAGGTAGAGTGTGTTTTACACAGGTTTAGGTTAGTTCAAAAGGGAATGAGAAAAATGTCTGCCTATCAATTTCTGCATTGTTAGGCCCACCAGATAAAATCATTTTACTTTATGTGAACTTACTCATTACAAACATTCGAGAACGACTATCGCAAACAATTCGAAGGTTCGAGAACGATATCAATAACCAATCATTAGCAATATCGAAAAGATTCAGTATTTTAAAAGTTCTCTACAAATTCAATTCGAAAAATTATGGAGAATAATTCGGTATTTTTAAAAGTTCCCCGAAAAATTATATTTGAAACTTTTTATTTTGGAAATAATTCGGCAAAGAAAATCCATTTCTTATTCGAATGTCAAGAAATTTTTGAAAAGTAGACAAAATCATCTATCCATTGATATATAACATGTCTACCTTATGTTTTCTACGTGTCAAATAAATTAGGGAAAACTAAACAACTCGCTGAGAATTTACCTAACATAGGAATTCATAAAAAAGCATGTTGCCTACATAACAACATTTTTATGAATGTAAATAACAGTGCTAGGTAAATTCTCAGCGAGTTGTTAAGTTTTCCCTAATTTATTTGACACGTAAAAAAGGTAGACATGTTATATATCAATGGATAGAGGATTTTGTCTACTTTTCAAAAATGTATATAACTTTTGACAATTAAAAAATTCATGGAATACTTTTTTGAAAAATATGACAAAAAAAGCTTTTTATTGAATTTTGCATAGATACAAATTTTTCAAATTGAAATAAAATTTTTATTTATCAATATTTTTTAATGAAATTTCACAGTTATGTAGATTTTTCTATTTAAAATGGAAAAATAAAAACAAATTTTGAAATTTGTTATCAAGTATCCCGCAATTTCCCAAAAAATCTTGAAAAATCCCCAAAATGGGATTTTTTCGTTTTTTGGCTATAATATCCATAATAGGGGCGGAGTTATCGGAACCCTTTACAAGATAATTAAGAACTTATTGGGCCATCTAAAATAGGTTACTATTTTTTGATATCGAATATGCGATTTGAGAATTTTTGCCCTAAAGTTGAATTTTACATAAAAACTAGACATTTTTTGAATGGACCTGATCCCGTCTGTTTCAAAAATTACAAATGTTTTTTTTCATTTAAAATATTTGGCGTAAAGTTAGCTTTTCAAAAAGTACAAATTTATTATACATCCTCTTAGAAATTTTTTAGATAACTTAAAAAGAATAAAAGTACTTTTTTCCCAAAAAAAATTGCGAAAAATCGCCTTTTTTAATTTTTTAAATTCAAATGCATGTAACTTTGGACTCAGGCCTGATTTTTAAACACTTCTTTCTTTATTTGATATATAGATCCATTGTTAATCCTATAAAAGTAAAATGGATAAAATATTTGGAACCGCGGTCACCAAAAAACTGGAGTAGGGTGGGTAAAAATGTTGAAAATTAAATTTTCTAATGCGAATATCTCCTAATCTATAAGAGATAATTGATAGCTAGGTTTTATGTAGTGCTCGACGAGGAGATTCTATATGTGTAATTCTATATGTTTTTAAATCGGAACACAAACGAAGAAATAGGATAATTTTAAAAATTTAACATACCCGAGGTGTCCTACTTTGGGAACCCCTGGTCCCGCTCCTGGAGGGCTAATGAGGTCCAAATTCAATTCGACTGTACTTCCTCTTTGCGCATGTGAAATTTCATTCAAATCGGCGTTAGGGTTTAGAAGTTACAGATTTATTTCCCTCTTTTTTTATTATCATACCACTGTGCGTCATAGTGAAAATGAGAAAACAAAAGAGTCTCCTATAAACTCTAGACTTGCGCAAGAAAACTTGCCCTGTGTAAAAGCAGACATAGTAAAGGGTCAGTTGATAGCGGCCATATTGTTTTAGCTGTCATTTATTCAGTTTGTTTTGTCAAATCACCTTGGACGGATATAGCATGCAAATGATAAAATTGTTTTATTAAAATGGGTATTCTGTTCGGGCAACGTTTCGCTAATTTTCTTAAAAAAATCATCTTCAGCGATGAGACTCATTTCCGGATGAATGGGTACGTCAACAAACAAAATTGTCGATTTGGAACTATACAAATCCACATGAGATCCAAGAGCGTTCAATGCATCCTGAAAAAATCAATGTTTGGTGTGGATTTACATTGGACATTCTGCACGTGCGATTTGAGGTCATTACACAGATCGGACGATTTGACACCGTTAGGCTTTTTCTTGTGGAGGTTTCTCAATTCACAGGTCTATGCGAATAAGCCACAAACCACAGCGGACCTAAAAGCCAACATAAGCAATGTCATTGGTCAAATTCAGTCTGATTTATGCGTCAGAGTAATGAAAATTGAACAGCGAAACTGTAGCGGACATTTGCACGATGTTATATTCCATACTTAATGGCATCGATAGGAATTTCAAACGAAAAAAAATGTCGATGATATCTCACACAAACTTTCAGTTCAATTATGAATAATAAATCCGCAGTACTTTTTTTTCGTTTCCCCATTTTTCCTATTCAAATTCAATGTTGAAAATGGGAAAAGGGAAAAAGCTCCCACGGGCTGTTTGTTTTATTTAAATTTACAGATAAGAAGCGCTTAATGAAAGGATTTTTATAAGAACATATAAATAGCACTCATAAGCATTTTTGTGTAGGACTAATCGAGGGCTTTATGATATCCCTACTTTGATATCCCACAGCAATGTTCCTGAAGTGTCTTTGGAGTCCATCTTCAAAAATTAACCTTAAATACTCCTACTACACCATTTCCAATTGTATTTCAGAAAATTCTAATTATATTTAAGAAATTTCCATTTTTTTCAGAAATTTCAATTATATTTCAGTTTCCATTTTAATTTCAGAAATTTACAATTGTATTTCAGAAAATTCTACAAATAGAAATTTCTGAAATACAATTGGAAAATTAAAAAATCTGAAATACAAATGGAAATTTCTCAAATACAATTAGAAATTTCTGAAATATCAGCTAGTTAGAAATGGCAAATTTATTTACAAAATATTTTGATTCTGCTTAACTGTATTAGTTGAATTTTGAGGTTAAAAATGTAAATTAAAGTGAAATGTCCTTGAAATACAAACATTTTTTGATAATGTAAAGAATTGAACCGTAATCTACTATAAATTAGACAAGTAAAAAGATTAGACAATTTTAAAAACTATTGTTTAACATTTGTTTACTATTCCAGACATAATTTCCTACACTTTCCTTTTTGGACACTAAAGAGTCTTAAACAATTATTAAGAATAAAATATAGTTTTTAAATTCTAAGTACATACGTAAATAATATGTTTTATTAGCTGCTAAATAAAAATTGATTCTAAGTCTAAATATATATATAAATAATTACAAATAATGATAAATATAAAACAGTTAAGAATAGTTTAATAATAATAACGATTTAATGATAAAAACAAACTAAAGAAAATATAAAAAAAGACATTCTCTTTTATATTGCTGGTTATAATTTTGCCACAAAAAATAATATTCTATTATGATTTTAAATATTATTCGTTTCAATATTAATTGATTCTAAGGATGTTCATTTAAAATACAATATAAATTTAAAGATAAATATTGAAAGAAATTTAATACTAACTGTTCCGTTGAAAGCCCTGCTAGTCATAGCATGTAAACAGGCCCAGATCTACAAAGAGAGAAATAAAAAATAAACATTCTCTACTTATGATAGGAGTTAAGCTGGAATCTGAGGCTGCAGCTTAAACCAAATTAATTTTCCATTATTCAGGAAACTGTTTGATTTAAATTCTAGCGTATTTAGAAACGTTAATAATTTTTTAAATCTTTTAAAATTTCATGATTGGCTTATTGAATTCAAAAATTTTATTTCTTTAAGTGAACTTCCTTATTTTATTTAAGTTGTCCATAGTTTCATTATCGAAAATTTGTATATTATTAGTAAAAAACAAAAATTAAGCAAAAAGTATACTACAGAAAAGACTTGAAATTTTTGTAATCAAATAAATACTTAAATTAATTAAACAAATAAATAACAATTATGTATTTCTATAACTGACATTAGATTCACAATGAAATAATGTATAAAGTCTGCTTAAAATACTTCATAAATTACATACAAATCGTACCCCAACAAAATGTTTGACAGCTATGGAAATTTGATTAAAATTTTTGAATGTTTTAAACCATAGAGCGGAAACTCTCCTGTCAAAGACCTAAGTAGTGAGAATGTGTTAGTAGAATAAATTATGTGAAAACAAAAACAACACTCGTATGTGTGATTAGTTTGAGTAAATTTTTTGTTTGAGATTTTTTTTAGTTTTCGCTCTAGATTTCTCTATGATTAATACACATAGATCGGAAACTATCTGACCTAACTCAGTTTTCAAAAACCTATGTGCAACTGTTTTGAGTATTTTTTTGTTTGAGTTTTTTTTTCTAGTTTCCGCTTTATTTATATTTTCTCTATGTTTTAAACAATGAGAAATAAGTTTAGAGTTTAACCCGGCTTTCATACGACAATTTGGGAAACATAGATAAATACAAATAGATCGGAAACTCAGCTGTCAAAGACCTAAGTGGTGATAATGTATTAGTTAAAAAAACAATAGAGAATAGACATAGAGTGGAAACTCTCCTGTCAAAGACCTAACTCAGTTGTCAAAAACCTAAGTGATGAGTAAAAGAACTATGTGAAAACAAAAGTATCACTCGTATGTGCGATTATTTTGAGTAATTTTTTTGTTTGAGTTTTTTTATAGCTTCAGCTCTATGTTGAGAACTTTTACAACAGATTCTCTAAATGAAGACTTGAATCTCTTCAGTCGTCTCACATTTTTGTCATTTTATCAGCTGTTCTGGATAAATCCTCCAGATTATACCGGAATGCTTTAAGAGTTTACTAATATTGTTTTGAGATATCAACATAACCAGAGAATATGTCAAATCAGTCAAATCGGTTATCAGGATTGTATAGTTTAATGTTTTTAATTGTCATTAGCACATTTTTAGAACAATTACTGCTTGATTTTATATACAGAATTGAAATATTACAAAATTAAATAATCTTTTTAATAAAGTCTGCTTAAAATACAAGCAAATCAGGAAGTACAGATATGACAGCTGTCAAAAACATAATCATGAACCGTAATTTGTTTACTCAGCGAACAATTTTTTGTCTACACATAAATATGTCTAATGTGGACATAACATAATTCTGACAAGAGGTGTCCAAATGAGACATATTCATTTGTGGACAAGAAACGGTTCGCTGAGTGAACAAATTGATTGCTAATCAAGATGTGGGTTAAGGTTGGCAGTAGACAATGAGTGTGAGATATACAGTGAGCCTCAAAAGTGAGTAAACCGCAGCGAATTTTTTGATTTTTTAAGATCATGAAAATCATTATAGTCCGACTTAAATCTATATTTTTCACAACCAAAGATATTATTCAAGCCAATCTCTATCAAACCGAAACTTTAAAATTTTAATCATGGATAAATTTTAGAATTTTCATTATCTTAAAAAATATCCAATAATTTTTGGTGTATACTCACTTTTGCGGCTCACTGTAAGTATTTCTCTACGACAATTAATTTTGTGTTTTTAATGTTTCCTTATTACTAAAATCAGCTGATTCATATCTGTATTTATTTGTAAAATTTGTGTGACATATGACACTGAAATTAATCATTTCACTGTCTGGGTATTTTACGATGATCCTATTCTTGCGAAAATAGTTCAAACATGTTGCAAATACACAACTGTTATTTCGGAAACCCCTGATATGTGTTTAGTGAGCCACTAGATCAACGTCAATGCAATTAATTCGGCACAGTACACCACAATTTGTTAAGAAGAGAAGTCTTTGGAGCAATAAGGAACTTCAATCCTCATAATTAGATCATTCTCCAGCACAGAAAAGTGAGGCAAAACTAGTCGATACAAAAAACTGACTTTTTTTGAGCACAAAATCATAAAAAGTTACTAACGATCCTAAGTAACCACAGAGTCAGCCTCTTTTCCCGTTTAAATTCTCATTTATTATTTATTATTAAGTTTATTTGAGTTTTTCATAATAAAGATCGATGTTGGGTTCGGAATATGAGTGATCACAGATATAGCTCCTTTGTCAGATCGATATGTGATCGGGAATAAGAGTAATCACGGACTAAGTTCCTGTTCCCAATTGAACGCTTATTTGCAGTGATCACAAATCGCTTAAAGGCTTATTTACAAACTCATTTACGATTTCATATTGATAGAGTTTTTGTCAGGAATATGAGTAATCATAGATCGATCGATTCTCTAGATTAAAAGGTTATTTATTATTTAATTATATTGAAGTCTTTAATATTAAAGATCGGTGATTGTTTCGAATAAGCGTGATAAAACATTTAGTTGCTTCTATTTTAGATCCCGTCTGTTTTTCATATGAAAGATCGATTTTTACTCAGAAATATGAGTGATCACAGATTGAGCTCAGTTTCCCAGTTTATTTGAGTTTTTCATATTAGAGATCAATATTTGCTCCGGAGTATGAATGATCATAGATGTAGCTCCTTCACATGTTTATTGAAATTTCAGATCTTTTTAGTTTATCATATATAGATCAATTTTTGCTCAGGATTGATAGTAACCATTCATTTTCAACATTAATTTTTTTTTTGTTATGTTATTGACGTATTCAATGATAGATTTTCGTTCAGGAATTAGAGTGATCACAGATCGAACAAATTTTCAAATTAATTAAACGCTTATTTACAAAGTTATTGATTTCATATTTTATTAGTATGAAAGATCTATTTTTGATCAGAAATATATGTATGAGAACACAAATCGAACACCTTTTCCCAATTAAACGCTTATTTACAAACGATGATTTTAGATCTTTTTAGTTTTTAATATGAACGAGTTTTACTGAGGAATAAGAGTAGCCACAGAATATTAATGAAGTTTTCAAAGAACTTTTTACAATTAAAAGATGATTGTAATTTTAATTGTGAAGTTTTTTTTTTGAGTTTCACCTGTAAGATCGATTCTTTTTTTTAACGTTTATTTATTTATCGAATCTGCCTTACTTAGGCATGACAATAAGTAATAAAATCTTATAACTAAAATTAAAACTAAATGCTCTCTGACGGGATCGTTGATGGATTCTTGATCAGGAATATCCGTGATCACATATTGATAGCTCCTTTAAACATCATCCTTTATAAAGTAATTGACGATTTAAGATCTATTTTTGTAAAGGTATAGGAGTAAAAATAGTTTGATTTCCTTATCCCCATTAAACGTTTATTTACAAAGTTATTGACGTATTTTCGATCAGAATTTTGATTGATCACAAATCAAGTAGCGTTTACCTACTAAACGCTAAAAGTTTTTCACATAAAATATCGATTTTTCGACAGAAATTTTGTTAATTTCGAAACAACAAATGATCAGAAAGTAAAGCTCATGGGAATGCTGAATCATGCTCAATTCCACTTACTTTAGCTACCTTTAAACTTTCTTTTTTGAGTTAGATAATTCTCTTTTTGAAGTAACCATTGTGGGTTGACATTTTTTTTTAAAACAAACACAAACTGCGAAGAGTTTTGCTTGTCTGCAGAAACACCCAGAGTCTCGGGCAGGAATCGAACCCGCAACCCTTGGATTGATAGTCCAGCACACTATCGTCTAGTCTTTTTGGGGGAGGGGAACTAGCTTTCCGTGAATAGTGATCGTTTTCACTTAGTTACCCTAGATAGGATTAGACTCTCTGGTTCTATTTTGTATATCATCCATTTTGTTGGGATTCTTCATGCATCCTTATATCTTGAAACATTTTCCATAATTTATATGTATTTATAGATTTAATTTATTATGATTTATTTATTACACACCATTCTAATATCTACAAAAACCAAACTCCTCTAGTTATATTTTCTAAGCTAAAAATCAATTAATTAATTAATATATAAAATAATTAAACAAAAAAAACCAAAATCCTATTCAAATCTTTTTTACAAACTCTTAATAACAACTAACAACAAAAACCATTAAAACAAATATAAAAAAATCGTTATAAAAAAAAAACTTAAAATAAAAAAAAACCAACCTCCCAATTTATAAACTTGTTATATATAATGTATCTTTATAAATGTTATATACAACTAAAACCAAACTATATATTCCAATTATATATTATATTATATAAATAAAAGAAGAAAAAACAATAAAAAAACCCAAAAAAAAAACAAATATTTACAATTATATTTAACTAAACAATGAAAAAAAACCAACAGATTTTTTATGTCAAAAAAAAAACCCATTTAATTAGTAAAAAACAAAAAAGAAATTGCAATTAATAAATCCTTTACATAAAACTTTAAAAACCATTTTCAAATTATAAAATAAAAACAAATTGAAATGTGAATATAATTTTGTGTATCTACCTTTCCAGCAATATTTAAAAAAAGAACAAACGAAAATAAAAATAATAATAAAAGATTGACAAAAAGAAAATAAAAGAAAAAAATTAATAAAAAGAAAATTTAATTACAAAAATTATAACTTTGATAATTATTTCGGAAATCGGAAGATATATTAGGGTTTAAAAAAAATATTAATACAATTTCTATAGAAAATACCGTTATACTCAAGACTTCCTATAGAAAACACTTTTATACACCAAATATTCTATGGAAATAACTGTTATACTTCAAATTTTCTATAGAAACAACTGTTATACACAACATGTTCTATAGAAAATACAGTTAGACACAAAATTTTCTATAGTATTTTCTATGGAAATACTGTTCCATAGTACTTTCTATTAAAATATTGTTATACACAACAAATTCTATAGAAAATCTGTTATACACAAGACTTCTTTTAGAAAATACTTTTATACTCAACACTTCCTATATATTGTTACGTTTTTACCTTTTAAAAACGATGGTTTATTTCCTTTAAATAAACCAGTTACTTTTGATTGCAAATAAAAGCAGTTTAGTAGTTTAAAATTTGTAACAAGTCTTTATTTATTTACATTTATACAATAACAGTTTAAATAGTCACTCAGTGTTTTTATACACGTTTATAAATTCACAGAAATATACACACTTTATAATGTACAAGTATACACTGGTAGTGCAGTTGATGTCTCAACTTAACGATGCTTCAAATTAGACTGACTTGTTTGGTGTTCTCACTGCATTACCATCTAGAAATCTCTATTTCTAAAATGATCTTCGAACTAGAATATTCGAATTCTCAGCGAGTTGTTTAGTTTTCCCTAATTTATTTGACACGTAAAAAACATAAGGTAGACATGTTATATATCAATGGATAGAGGATTTTGTCTATTTTTCAAAAACTTTTGACAATTAAAAAATTCATGGAATACTTTTTTGAAAAATAGGACAAAAAATGTTTTTTATTGAATTTTGTGTAGATACAAATTTTTCAAATTGAAATAAAATTTTTATTTATCAATATTTTTTAATGAAATTTCACAGTTATGTAGATTTTTCTATTTAAAATGCAAAAATGAAAACAAATTTTGAAATTTATTATCAAGTATCCCTCAATTCCTAAAAAAAATCTTGAAAAATCCCAAAAATGGGATTTTTCGTTTTTTGGCTATAATATCCATACCAGGGACGGGGTTATCGGAACCCTTTACAAAATAATTAAGAACTTATTGGGCCATCTAAAATAGGTTACTATATTTTGATATCGAATATGCGATTTGAGAATTTTTGCCCTAAAGTTGAATTTTACATAAAAAATAGGCATTTTTTGAATGGACCTGCTCCCGTTGGTATCAAAAATTATAAATGTTTTCTTCATTTAAAATATTTGGCGTAAAGTTAGCTTTTCAAAAAGTACAAATTCATTATACATCCTGTTAGAAATTTTTTAGATAACTTAAAAAGAATAAAAGTACTTTTTTCCCAAAAAAATTGCGAAAAATCTCCTTTTTTAATTTTTTTAAATTCAAATGAATATAAATTTGGACTCAGCCATGATTTTTAAACACTTCTTTATTTATTTGATATATAGATCTATTGCTAATCCTATAAAAGAAAAAAAAATCGGGGAATATTTGGAACCGCGGTCACCAAAAAACTGGAGTAGGGTGGGTAAAAATGTTGAAAATTAAATTTTCAAATGCGAATATCTCCTAAGCTATAAGATATAATTGATAGCTACGAGGAGGTTTTATGTAGTGCGAGGAGATTCTATATGTGTAATTTTTTTTAAAACGTA
The DNA here is from genome assembly GCF_958450345.1 of Calliphora vicina. NCBI lineage: Eukaryota > Metazoa > Arthropoda > Insecta > Diptera > Calliphoridae > Calliphora > Calliphora vicina. The sequence goes on along the minus strand of NC_088783.1, from coordinate 106,663,006 downwards.
ACACAAACGAAGTAATAGGATCATTTTAAAAATTGAACATACCCGAGGTGTCCTACTTTGGGAACCACTGGTCCCGCTCCTGGTAGGCTCATGAGGTCCAAATTCAAAACTTAAACTCGACTACACTTCCTCTTTGTGCATGTGAAATTTCATTCAAATCGGCGTAAGGGTTTAAAAGTTACAGATTTATTTCCCTCTTTTTTTATTCTCATACCACTGTGCAGCGTTGCCAACTTACGATCAATGGTCAACTGAAAGCTTTTATTCAATGTTAATAATGCCCACAGATATGTTACAGTTTGCTATTAGAGCACTGTTATTTGAAAGCATTATGCTACTTTTAAATCAGCCGTTAAAATCGTTATATTTGAATTCAAGTACAATTTCGTAACAATATATTAGCTCATACAAACTACTACTTATTTAGCAGACTCCTTTTAATATAATTTTGTATTATTTAAGTCAATTGACAGTTTATTGTACCTTAGTATTCTACAGGGTAATCAGTTTAAACTCATTATATATTTCTCTTTAGAAAGTAGATCTATAGATATGCAATGCAATGCGAAATTTTAATATGTTCAGAGACACTCCCCTGGACAGTGCTGGACAATTCCTATAACACACCCTAAATATGGACTTTTCTCCAAGTGTCCCCATAAATTTTGTTTTCAAAACATTCGCCACAAATGTTTATAAACAAATTCACAATATTTTCTTTTAATTTCCATTAAGACCTTGTATATTTAATGTTTGTTTTGCGCAAAATAGAAAAACAAAAAATCTAAACAAATTTTCATTAACATGTTTTTTAGCGGCTTCAAAAGACATTTTTGCTACATAAAACATTAAATACCAAAATTTATTATACACAATTCCCCAAGGTCTTTGTTTGTTTAAGATGTGTTATTTTCTTTCTTTTGTCGAAATTAAAATTTAAAAAAAAAACTACCAGAAAATATTGTCATTTTGTCATCAAATAGAATAATTATATGGTGATGATGCCGCAGCTGATGAAAAATTGTTTTTAAAATTTTCATTTTTGGGAATCTTTTTCTCACTATCGGGTTTGTTTTTGTTGCTACATATCTAGTTGTTGAATGATTTTATTTTGTTTGCAAAAAAGTGGAAAAATATATAATTTTTATATCAAAACAAAACGACGTTTTTAAGAATAGAGAAAAAAATGCGACATATCCGAAGATACTAAATATAAATTAACAGAATTACGTTGTCTGTGAACTTCCGCATTGTTAGTCATCGAAATATTTTTCTATTTTCAACACTAAGTATTTGAATATATTTAGTAAATATTAAATAGTAAAACAAGAACTGAATGCGTCTTGAGCAGACTCTTTCCTATAGAAATGTGTCTTGAGCTGATACTTTTATATAGTAATGTCTCTCAAGCAGACATTTTTCTATAGAAAAGTGTCTTGAGCAGACATTTTTCTATAGAAAAGTGTCTTGAGCAGACATTTTTCTATAGAAAAGTGTCTTGAGCAGACATTTTTCTATAGAAAAGTGTCTTGAGCAGACATTTTTCTATAGAAAAGTGTCTTGAGCAGACATTTTTCTATAGAAAAGTGTCTTCAGCAGACATTTTTCTATAGAAAAGTGTCTTCAGCAGACATTTTTCTATAGAAAAGTGTCTTCAGCAGACATTTTTCTATAGAAAAGTGTCTTCAGCAGACATTTTTCTATAGAAAAGTGTCTTCAGCAGACATTTTTCTATAGAAAAGTGTCTTCAGCAGACATTTTTCTATAGAAAAGTGTCTTCAGCAGACATTTTTCTATAGAAAAGTGTCTTCAGCAGACATTTTTCTATAGAAAAGTGTCTTCAGCAGACATTTTTCTATAGAAAAGTGTCTTGAGCAGACATTTTTCTATAGAAAAGTGTCTTGAGCAGACATTTTTCTATAGAAAAGTGTCTTGAGCAGACATTTTTCTAGAGAAAAGTGTCTTGAGCAGACATTTTTCTAGAGAAAAGTGTCTTGAGCAGACATTTTTCTAGAGAAAAGTGTCTTGAGCAGACATTTTTCTAGAGAAAAGTGTCTTGAGCAGACATTTTTCTAGAGAAAAGTGTCTTGAGCAGACATTTTTCTAGAGAAAAGTGTCTTGAGCAGAAATTTTTCTATAGAAGAGTGCCTTGAGCAGACATTTTTCTATAGAAAAGTGTATTCAGCAGACATTTTTCTATAGAAAAGTTTATTCAGCAGGCATTTTTGTATAGAAAAGTGTCTTCAGCAGACATTTTTGTATAGAAAAGTGTCTTCAGCAGACATTTTTCTATAGAAAAGTGTCTTCAGCAGACATTTTTCTATAGAAAAGTGTCTTCAGCAGACATTTTTCTATAGAAAAGTGTCTTCAGCAGACATTTTTCTATAGAAAAGTGTCTTCAGCAGACATTTTTCTATAGAAAAGTGTCTTCAGCAGACATTTTTCTATAGAAAAGTGTCTTCAGCAGACATTTTTCTATAGAAAAGTGTCTTCAGCAGACATTTTTCTATAGAAAAGTGTCTTCAGCAGACATTTTTCTATAGAAAAGTGTCTTCAGCAGACATTTTTCTATAGAAAAGTGTCTTCAGCAGACATTTTTCTATAGAAAAGTGTCTTCAGCAGACATTTTTCTATAGAAAAGTGTCTTCAGCAGACACTTTTCTATAGAAATGAGTCTTCAGCAGACACTTTTCTATAGAAATGAGTCTTCAGCAGACGCTTTTCTATAGAAATGAGTCTTCATTAGATCTTTTCTATAGAGAAATGTGAGCAGACGCTTTTCTATAGAAATGAGTCTTCATTAGATCTTTTCTATAGAGAAATGTGAGCAGACACTTTTCCATAGAGAAATGTGTCTTGAGCAGAAAGAAAAGGAATAAGCCAAAACTCCAGATATCTTCGTTTCCATTATAACTTTTATAAATATTTCAACACTCACATAGATACACAAATATAAAAAAACATATACACAAATTTCGTAAAACTAATACACTCTAGGTGTAATTTTAAACATTAATGGATCTTTTGGTCTCAATATCAATTCGGCAATCAGCAATAGTTCCTCATCTTTATTGCCCGCATAATCAAGTTCATAGTGACGCAAAACATTGGTCAAAACAGTCTTTATTTCCAGCATTGCGAATTTTTGACCAATACAATTTCGTGGACCAGCCGAGAAGGGTATGTAGGCATAGGGACTCATTTTGTCGGTGGTATAGTCCATTTCAAAGCGTTCCGGCTTAAAGGTATTGGGATCGGGAAACAGTTCCTCTTGACGGCCCAAATGTAAAGGTGAAATCCCAATGTTGGTGCCGGCAGGCACTATTTTACCATCTGTAAAAGGGAATTAAGAAAGTTGGAATAAAGTTTCAAGCTTTATAATAAAGTTAAAACTTACTTATCTCACACTCCTCTGTTACCTTCCTGCCCAGCAGGGGCACTGAAGGAAACATTCTCAATGTTTCCTTTATGCACAATTCCACATAGTGTAGATTATTAAGATCCTCATAGGTTACCGGTTTAGATTTATCTTTGCCAAACACTTGTATAATCTCCTCGAAACATTTCTGCTGGCATTTGGGATACAAAGCCAAATTATACAAACAGAATGTTATGGCTGAAGAGGTGGTGTCATGGCCCTCAAACATAAATGTATCCACCTCTTCACGTATATCCAAATTACTTAAAGGTTTACCATCAATTTCCGACTGCAGTAAAATATCCAAGAAGGCCATTTTACGCTTAGAACCCACATCATCGATTTGGGATTGTGTTTCAGTGTCTTTGGCCTTCAAAAGTTCTTCACGTCTTTGGACGATAATCTTTTCAGTGAAGCCGTGTAATATAGCCAAAGCTTTCTTTTCATCGCGAGCCAATTTGGTGAATTGATAGGTTAAGTTGAAGCGATATAAAATATCAAACATGCGCTTGTGGAGGACGGTAGAAATTCTGGTAAAAAACGAATTTGTTTTGTAAGAGATTTGTATATGTAGGGTTGTATACAAACTTACGTTTTAACGGCTCTGACATATTCCGAGTCAGCATTGGTCTGAGCATGTACCGAAACACCCATGGCAGATTCTGAAAAAATAAAAAAATTCTCAATTTAACATTTTTATTATAGAGAATCTAGAAAATCTTAGTTAAATTTTAGTTACACCAGACAAATTTTCAAAATGAGAAATTTGTTTGAAATTCAATTATATAGAAATAGACCCTTTCGAAATTAAAATAACTAGATCCGTTTGGATTTAAAGCCCAATTATGACAAATTTAAATTTCTAAGCTTTCGGAGAGATGCAGAAAGAAAGCTCAGATCTTTTCTAACTTCAGTTTGTTTCGATATTTCAGATAAATAAATATTTTTTTTATTATATTTCAATCTTACCACAAATTGTATCCAACGTACACAAATTCACCCATTCATACAAGTCTAAACCCTTAACGGTTTGCATGCAATACTCCCGCTCCAAATTTTTCAAAAATACTCGAGATTCTCTTTCAAAAATTTCTATAAATTCATCCAGGCTTTTAAAATGAAATGCTGGGGTTATAGCCTTTCTACGTTTATGCCACTTTTTGCCACGACTCACCAACAGACCCTCCTTCAGCCAAGGTTCCAAAGACAGATATTCGTCGGCCTTGTCATTGAAACGCATGCTGGCCAACACGATTTCCACATCTTTGATATCACTGAAAAACATATTCAACTCAGGACCCAGCCATATTTTTAGCGTATTGCCATATTTCTCTAGAAATTCCGTAATTATAGCTATATTTCGGTGAGGAGGTTGGCCTATAAAATGATAAGCATGTCCCATTATAGGCCAGGATGGTGGACTTGGTATATTTTGTGTAATCTCAATTAAATGTTTGTATTTATGAAAATAAAGAAATACACCCAAGAGCAGGGGTAATGCGGCAACAGCGATTATCAAAGTTAGAGAGCTGCTGAAAATTTCCAGCATTATGTGTGTGATTACTTAAAGAACTTAGGCGGAGTACTGATTGTTGGGGAATTTCTTAGCTATGAATTTTGTTTGGTGTTTGTTTAAAATTTTGTTGTTAATCTTATCGATAATGCTATCAATGTTGTATGTAAATTGGTAATAATATAGGCAGCCTTATTGACTATTCACTTAAGTTTTATTGGGTTTTATTTTTTGGTAAACATTTGCAAACCCCCCAAATAAAGTCAAAGTCCATGTTGTACAAATCTTTGTTTATTTAATAAAATAATGTAAACAATTAATTTATGGCATTTGTTGATAGTTTTTTGTAATCTGATTTATAGGTTCTGGAAATATGTAAACAACTGATTTTTTAAACAAAACGAGATAAGTCATTTCTACATTAAACCATCAATATGAGATTTGGGGTCATTGAATTTACTAAATGACAACAAGACAGTGGTTTAGAAACTTTTTATTTTGGAAATAATTCGGTAGCTCGAGAACGATTGGAGATACTCATTTCATAATAATATTTCACATAGTGGTGAAGGGTTGAGTTGATTTGTATTTATATGAATTCGTAATTGGCATGGGGGCTAGTGGATTGTCGGCCCCCCTAAAGTTGCTCAACTCTTGCCACAAAATTTAAAAAAATCTCCAAAAATTCAGTTGTCCGAATGTCAAGAAATTTTATATTCAGATAATTATGAAGTTAGTAAAACTATATATCAGATTATATGTTAGCCAATACCAAACTACTTCTAAGTAATGCAATTGGTATGAAGTAGCCATTGAAAAGTAAGTTGTTCAATAATAGCAAGTTATTATCAATTTTTTGATAGGCATTGCTTATATCTACCATTCAGGAGACTCACAAACCTTGCCTCCTCTTGAAATTGTTGGCATTTACATAATATTCTAATCAATTTACTATTCAAAATTAATTTTTTAATTTTTCGAGTTCAAAAATTATTGGAAATAAAAAAAAAATTAGAAAATTACTCAATTTCTTTGCATAGATGAAAAGTTTCTTAAGGAACTTATAATGGTTTGATATTTCTTTGAAAGGTATTTCAACAAAGATAGCTTTTAAACAGAAGAAAAGGTTTTCCTAGACCCTTCCGTATTTAAAAACTTTTTTATTGATACTAAGATGAAAATGTGAATATAGGAAGTTTTTTGGGTTTTTGAAAATTGCGGAATTTGCTTTTCCTAAATCTAAATACACATTGTTAGGTAGGCAACATATTTTCTTATGAATTTCTATTCCTACGTTTATACGTAGCCTATTCGCAAATTAAAAATTATTTGCAATTAACTAACTCACTGTTTATAAGTCGGAAAATTTATGTTTTTATGTGATGCCGGATTGTAAACTTTAATAAATAAAAGTAATGTTTTTGAACAAAATATGATAAATTTTTTATTTTTTAAATGCAAAAATGATAGAATCTAAAATTCATATTTGTCTCGCAATCCAATTAATGCAAAAACACAATGAAATATTTAAAAAAGTCTTAATAAACTAAAAATGTTAAAACATATGGCAATGATTAAAATCTTATTTGCAAATAGTGTCGTTAATCAGGAATTGTTTTCGTGAGTTAGCTATTCGCAAATAAAAAATTAATTCACTGTTTATGCGGCAAATTTTTCTAAATGCAATATTTTTTTTTGCGAATAAGCCGTGCGTATAAACGTAGTATATGTTAGGTAAATTCTCTGCGAATTATTAAGTTTTCCCTAATTAATTTGCTACGTGAAAAACATAAGGTAGACATATTATATATCAATAGATAGGAGATTCTGTCTACTTTTCAAAAATATAAGTAACTTTTAAAAATTAAAAAAATTCATGGAATACTTTTTTGAAAAATATGACAAAAAATGCCATTTATTGAGTTTTTGCAAATATATAAATTTTTCAAATTTAAATTAAATTTTTATTTATTAATATTTATTAGTGAAATTTTACAGTTATATAGATTATTATATTGAAAATAAAAACTAATTTTGAAATTTATTATCGGGAATCCCGCAATTCCCATTAAAGTTTTGAAAAATCGCCAATTTGTTACATAAAAAATAAGCGTTTTTTGAATAGACCTGGTCCCTTCGGTATCAAAATTTATCAAATTTGTTTTCATTTAAAATATTTTATGTAAATTTAGCTTTTTAAAAAATATAGACTCATTATACATCTTCGTATAAATTTTTTGAGATAACTTAAAAGGAAGAAAATTACTTTTTTCCCAAAAAATGTTGCGAAAAATCGCCTTTTTAAAATTTTTTAAATTCAAATGCATATAACTATGGATTCAGTCACGATTTTTAAACAATTCTTTTTTTGTTTGACATATACATTTGTTGTTAGAAAACAAATTCTAAAAGAAAAATGGAGAACATCGGGAAATATTTGGACCCGCTGTTATCAAAAAACTGGAGTAGGGTGGGTAAAAATGTTGAAAATTTAATTTTCAAATGCTAATATCTCCTAAGTTATAAGAGATAATTGATAGCTTTTTTGTAGTGCTCGACGAAGAGATTTTATATATAGAATGGTTTTGAAATCGGAACACAGCCGAAGAAATAGGATAGTTTTAAAAATTTAATATAGGCGAGGTGTCCTACTTTTTGATACCCTGGCCGCATCCATGGTGGGCCCATGCGGTCAAAACTCAACAACACATCTTCTTTGCGCATGTTGAAATCGGACTAACCCCCATTAACACGAAGTCTGGTTATGCCTTAACTAATAGTTATACAGTCAGTTAAAATTATTTTTGTATCAAAACTGTCAGTATAACTATTAGTTAAAACATAACCAGACTTCGTGTTACTGGGGGTAAGGGTTTAGAAGTTACAGATTTATTTCAGTCTTTTTTTTTCTCATACCACTGTGCAACGCTCGGCCACATGTTGCAATACCTGTTAAAAACTATTTAGAAAGAAGTTGTTGGGAAGTTTTGTCTAATCTACTTTAAAGTCCAGAACGTGACCTGTCCGAATACAATTTGTTTCGATCGATGCAGAACGCTCTCTCTCTCTCTGGGATACGCTTCACTTTGGAACAGGGTATCCTAAATTGACTTAATTCGTTCTTGGCCAGAAAGATGGGAAAAGGTGAAAGTGTTGATTCACCATGATACTGAAATTTATTTAAAAAACATTTTTATTACCTCAATTGGGACAAAAAAAAGTAACAAAAAGAGGTAAAAACGCAAACTCGAGTGCCAAGGTGCAAATTAAGTCAAATCCGGTTAAACAGATTGGTAATTTTTTAAAACCTATTGTTTTCTTGAGCACATGAACATAAATTTGAATCGTTTATGTTAAAAGAATGTCCAAATGGAGTATTTTGAAATTTCAAACTTGAGAGAAAGGGAAATTGACACTTTGGTACTTTTTATATATATAAGTACACAATGGTACTTTTTCTTTCTTCTAATGGTTCTTTTTGAATACTTAGGAATATTGTGAAATAAAACACACATGTTCCTGCATGAGTTAAAATCCACGATGGGGGAATTCACTTGGTCCATATGTCTTCACAAATAACGATAGAGACAGGCTTAGTAACTTTTTAGTGCCTCGTGTAAAATATTAGTATTTCAGACATATGGTTTCAACAGGATGTCACCAATTTACTGTGAGAAACATTTGGTGAACGAATAGTTTCAAGAAATGGATATGTTACCTGGCCACCTCGTTCGTATCTCCCAGTTTTGCCCAAAGTTATGCACATATTTATCTTACTAACTTAAATTGACCTACCTAAACGGTGTCAAGAATCATTTCTAGGAAGTTCATATGTTCTAGAGTTGGTTATTGAGATCTTAGGTACATTTTTGTAGTTGATTGTTTCCTTGAGTTTTTAACGATTTGCTAGCTATGGACCTAAACAGGGGGAAAAAGGTTAAAACAATCGAATTTTTTGCAATTTTGATCTTGAAGATGAAGTTATTTTGATTTTATATGTTCAGAATTTTTGTTCTCTATAACAAGGGCTACAACTTTGCCTCAGAGAATAAATTAAAATTCCGAACGGTTTGCAAGATATGAGTCTGAGTAAATGATTACATTTTTGCAAAAATGACACCGAAAACCCAAATTTTTGGGGCCCATAAAAAAAGTGCCTGACTATGGGCAAAACTGGGAGACACATTTTTTTTTTTTTTGGTCTTTTATCACGTAGTGGTGTCTTGAGAAAATTATCACTTTTTTTTGCAAAAATGACACCGAAGACCCAAATCTTTTGGTGCCCATAAAAAAAAGTGCCTGACTTTGGGCAAAACTGGGAGCAACGGTTCTTTTTTTTGGTCTTTTATCACGTAGTGGTATCCGTATATGGTTATATTTCCATGACACACAGTGTAATTTAAATGCTTTTAGACTTCCAATTGATTTTTTAACATTCAACACAAATGAAAATTTAAATACTTTCTATTAAGATAACTTTAAAGATTAAAACTTAAATCTATTAATAAATAAATTCTATTTACCACATATAACATCCAAAGTGCACAAACTTATTAGCTCATACAAATGTATTTCGGCCTTATTGCCACCCTCACACACTGCCTTCTCCAATTCCGCAATCATTACACGCGATTCATTTTCAAAATTGTCAATAAACTGTGGTAGAATTTGAAAATGAAATGCTCCTGTTATCAGTTTACGTCTCATATGCCATTTGCGACCACGCGATATAAGCAGACCTTCCTTTAGCCAGGGCTCCAATACCTTATATTCACCAGCCTTTTCATTGTGCACAATGCCACCCAATATTATTTCAATATCTTTCAAATCACTGGTTATTAAATTCAATTCGGGTCCCAACCAGATTTTCATATACTTTTTATCGGTTAGATTTTCCTGACTCAAATTCCAAATGCGTTGCAGCATCATGTGGGCCGGCACACCTATAAAATGATGGGCATGGCCTATAATAGGCCAGGTGGGGCCACTGGGTATGTTGCGTGTAATTTCGATAATACGCTTGAATTTGGTGAAATATAAAATTAGACCATAAATGGCGGCCGAGGCAATAAAAATTGCTATACTCGTTAAGAGATACGCCAGAAAACCGAACTGTAACTCGTCACCGTAGACCATTGTAATGAAACTGAACTGAAGTGCAATTAAGAGATGAGTTTTATTTTAAATAGAATTTTATTCCAAAAAAAAGAAATATATAAATGCAAAATGCACGCAAAAAATGTGATAAGAAGATTTATATATGTAATACACTTAAACCTCAATTAGCATCGTTAATTGTGTTTGGGAAACTTTCAGGCAATTTAAATAGAATTTTGCTGTGCAAGCAATTACTTGCAGTGATAAGTATGAGTTAATCTTGCAAATAATTTTAAGCTGGTCTTCGCAAAACGAGTTTATGGTGTATTTTCATGTATGTATTTGCATACTGTCAATTTGGTGTTATTGACATTTTAATTTTAAATGTATTACAGTTAAAGGAACTTTAAACTTTCGATTAATAAATGTGGCGATTATTTTATATTATATGCAAACGTTCATCATTGCTTAAATGTGTCATGCACTCCACTCCTATCAATATGTCTGACTATGAATGATATCTGTTTTTTTAGTAAATTGAACAATAACATGATATTTTTATAAAGTAGTATTTATACTAAAGTAGTCCTAAAACAGACTTTCAGTCAGTGTTTTACCTCGTGGAAACAAAATAAGTCGCGAAATATTGCAAACTTAAATAAAATATTGCAACGTTAAATAAAAATAAGTGTGGTTTAGAATATTAGCTAGTGGACAATACTCACGGTCCCTGTCGTTTTATAGTGTGTAACGAAATTAAACACCACATTTTACAACCTTCTTAGCCATGACAATTGGCCCCGTTTTGGCGCAATTAGACTATTTAAGATCGATACTATCTGGCCAGATCCAGTGTTTCCAAACGTCTCAGTCGTCTATGACCCTCAAATGACAGTAACTCCCTGGCAAGGGTATTTCGGTGATCCATTAGTTTTGACAGGTAGCTGAACTCCTCGCGTATTATGGGGACATTGAGATACCTATGGTTATTACTATTGCGAATTTACCATAGGGCACTTGTTATTCTTTGCATTTTTTCAACGTTAGATGAGAAGGCTGTTCCCCATAGCTGAATGACGTATAGCCATAACGGTTTTATAACTGTTTTGTACAAAAGCACTTTGTATTCCAAGTCTAGAGCAGACCGTGGTCCAATTAGCCAGTGCAATTGAACTGACTTTAATATTATTTGTGTAGCCTTGGCTTTAATATGGTGGTTCTATGTTAAACGGCGATCAAGATGGATACCGAGATATCTCACATTGTTCTGTTCAGGAATTTTGATATTATTTATCTGTATGGAAGGACTACTTTCTCGTCTTACCCCCATTTTCTGAATATCTGGTTATCGTTTTTCGTAACGATAAACCTCCAATTAACATTTTTTTGTATGAGAACTGTCAGTTTATCGTTACTATAAAAAATAACCAGAGATTGGGAAAATGGGGGTTACAGTAAATGTAACGTGAGTACATTTTGTTGCATTGAATTTTATCAATCCAGCCATTCTTCCAAATCTCCAATCTGAGACTGTAGTTGTTCAGAAGCTATTGCGGGGTTTTCATGTATTCATACAAAAACGGTATCGCCCGCAAAAGAAGATAAGTATAAACGGCCCTAGAATACACCTACGGATATTTTTCGACGTGACGAGATCACATGTTTAGATCTGATTTGGAAAGATCTTTCTTGTGATTAATTTTTAAGCAATTTATGTACATTCGCAGGTAGTAATCTAATAATTTTGTCCATCGTGCCAGACTTATGATACTATGTAAATAAATAATGCAGAGCAATACTGCTTGCTCTCGAAGGTTTTCCGGATAAGAGTAGTTATCCGATGTACCTGTTCGATAGTACTAAGCTTCCTTCGGAAACCAAATTGATGGGCAGGAATAATGTAATTTTCGTCAAAGTTTCGATAATATTGACATGGGATGGTACTAACAGGCTAATGGGATGGTATGATATCACTTCAGTGACATATTTTCCCGGATTTGATATCATAACTATCTCAGATATTTTCCATTAGGATGGGAAATATCCAATACTTAAGCTACGTTTCCGCATACAACGTAATCGGCACCGAAAACGAAATTCCATACATTTGCACCGAAAAAAAGTTTGTTTCAGAAATCGGCAACGAAAATTGGGAACGAAACGGCACCTATCAGTAACGAAAAACCTGTCATTTGGGGCCGGAACGAAAACAACTTCAAGTAGGTTGTTTTCGGTGCTGTAGCAACGAAATTATTTTAATTATTTTTTTATTTCAAATTTAAAGAAAATCAAAATGAATAAAAACAAGTATGAGTGCTATATTCGGCTGTGCCGAATCTTATATACCCTTCACCAAATTATACTTCAAAATTTTAAATATTTTTAGGTAAACAAAATTAAATTTTTTTTCTGGTTGTTTTTTTTTTTTTTTGGAAAAAAATTTTTTTCGATTGTTATTTAAAATTTTTTTTTTAAAATTTTTTTTTTTTTTGAAAACAAAAAATTCGGGTTAACAATTTTTTTTCCGACTTTGACCCATTGTAGGTCCAACTTACTATGGTCTTATATACGTCGTTGCAAATGTCTTTGAAATATCTATCATTAGATATCCCTATTGTCTATATTAATGTCTTAGTAATCCAGATATAGGTCAAAAATTGGTCTAAAATCGAGGTTGTCTTGGTTTTTTCCTCATATACAAGCCATTTGTGGACCGATTCTGCTGATTTTAAATAGCTAAATTCTCGAAAGCATGTCTGACAGAATTATTGAAAATTTGGAATCCGAAGATATCTGGGTCTTCAGAAAATTGATTTCAACAGACGGACATGGCTTAATCGACTCCGCTATCTATAAGGATCCAGAATATATATACTTTATAGGGTCGGAAATGAAAAATGTAGAAATTACAAACGGAATGACAAACTTATATATACCCTTCTCACGATGGTGAAGGGTATAAAAATTAATTTTCTTTATTGGAAGAGGAAAAAATAATAGATTTTGTCAAAAATAATGAAATTCTATTTAATGTGCGACATATAAAATTAAACTCATATACAATAGGGCATTGCACATTTTTCACAGCTTTCCAGAGACTATATCCTGTTTTCTTAGTAGGGTCTAAGTTTTTAAGATACTTTCTCAGATTAGATTCCTTATTAATTTTTAAGGCGACGTGAAGTCTTTGTTGGCACTGATTAAGTTTAACCTTACGCTCGAAGATCGCGATTGTTGCCATTGATGTCTGAGTGTTCTCTTTTCTTTGATAAGAGACTCAATGTATCTAGGACATTTTGAATGTCTGTAATTTATAAATTTTATAAGATTCTGAAATATGGGACGCCATCGTACCTATTCTACAGATTTAATTTTGGCCTGTCTACTAGAACTAGATATTACTCCCAGATTATGAATAGATCGTTTGTCGTCCGAATTTCGAGACTATGGAATTTAGTTTTCAACATTTGTGCAATAGAGGTGTTAAATAATGAAAAAAAATAATACATCTATACTGAAATTTTTAATTTAATTTGTATGTTATATCCAAATAATAAACTTTTGTATTTGTCATATGATTAAGCTGGATTAATTAAGCCCTAAGGGCTTACAATCTAAAATAATTGAAATAAATAAAATAATTCCCGAAGGTTTGTTAAAATATCTGTAAATTATCGACAGCGAATTGTATTTCGTATTAATTTTTCAATGAGATGTTCTGCGGCAAGTGTGAGCTAACATACATTTTATACTTTAACCAGTTCGTCTTCTTATTAGGGAAACAAGAGCAATAGTTTTCCAATTTGCTTGGAACTTCTAATAACGTTAAAATAAATTCTAATAAATAGTCTCCCTCTAGGAGTAATAAGGCGAGATCCCCAAAATGTATAAATCTTGGACCTTGACCGAGTGGTCTGATGAGAGGTCCAGCGAAGGGATCACTGAAATAAATTATCGTTTTATATTTTTGATTACAGCAAAGTCAATTAGATCGGGAATCTTATTGAAGTCTGTAGGCCAATAAGTTAGTTGGCCACTGGATATGGCATCTAAATATTCTCCCTCTAGGAGTAATAAGGCGGGAGCCCCAAAATGTATGTTTTGCATTGTAATTACCAGCATCTATAAATATTGGACCTAGAGTTTTCAAAAATATTAAAAAAACTGGCATTGGGAAATGCCTAATATCTTTTCTTACTAATGTAGCTGTTCCGCAACATGCTTTACCACTTTAATGTTTTGTATCATAAGTGTAGTATCCGTTTCAATTTCCTGAAGTTCTTATGTTGGCTAAGGCCGTTAGCATTTCAAAAACAAATTCATTTTTTATTTAGCAGGATCTGCATAAGAATGCTTTGATTCTGCATCAATTCACATATATAAATAAAATCCTTTTCCATTAATAATCCCGCTGAAAACAGTAGTTTGGTTAGATTTACCAAGAATTTCATTCCCCTAATTCCTTCCCTGTAGGCCCTAGCATGCCTTCATAGGACGGATATAGCTAGATCGTCTTAGAATTTTATAACGATCCAAAATTTAAGGACAATTTCATCCCCATAAGTCTTTCCCTGTAGGCCCTATCGTACCTTCAACAGAAACACATACGGACGGATGGACATAGCTAGATTACCTTAGAATTTTATAAGGACCCAGAATATAAATACTTTTTTGGGCCTACGATGTGTTACAAACGGAATGACAAAATCAATAAACCACCATCTTTTTCGTGATGGGTATTAAAACAATCGGCACCACTGTGAGTTCAGTGGGGGTAAAAATTTGTGATTATTTAAACGAAACCAATAAAAATAACATAACTTATCAAATTTCATAAACAAAATTATTTGTAATAAAGTACTGTATAATAAATATTATAAACAATGAAATAATAAAAAAAAATAAATCTTTGAATTAAAATTTGCTCTCTCTCCCTCTCTTTAAATGACTGTACTCATAATCTAAGCTACATTTAAACCCCACTTTGCACTTATACATGACGTCATAATATACTACACTACTTACCACAGATAACATCCAGTGTAGCCAAGTGCACCCAATGATCCATGCTGATAAGACCGCTTCTCTTTTCAGTTGCTTTGTGTAAATTTTCCACAAAAACTCTTGCATTGCGGTCAAATACCTCAATAAATTCTTCCAATATTTTGAAATGAAATGCCGGCGTTAAAATTCTACGACGTTTAAACCATTTAGCCGGTTTACTAATAAGCAAACCCTCACACAACCAATTGTTTAAGAATTCATATTCCTTCGATTTGAACAGCAAATTATTGGTGCCCAAAACATATTCAACATCTTTGGTGTCCAACATAAAGACACTCAACTCTAGGCCCACCCAAAATTTAACCGTTTTACCATAATTACTCAAAACATCGCCCACGATTTTAAAAACATCTTCCGGTTGGGCACCGAAAAACAAATTTAAATTGCCCAGCAAGGGCCAAGTTTTGGGGCCGACAAATTTGCGGGCTAAATATTTTGCACGTATCAGATGTTTTAATGATTTAAAGAATACAAGCAATAATAATGTGGAAATAGTCAATATTATAGTATAAATTAAATACATTAGGACGGCAGAAGATGTGTTTGCTTTGGCGTACAGATTTCAACTAAATAAAATAAAACAAATTTGTTATTTTAAGTGTCATTTGATCAGTATAAAGCGAGTGTTTAGTCTGTTTAAAAATTTAAATCATTATTAAATATAGTTTATGAATTGAATGGAAACGTAATAATTTAAATGAATCTGCGACCACCTTCACAGTTGTGAGAAATAATTCAGCGGTTTTTTTTACAAAGAGTTAAGAGGAAATTGAAAATTTCATTTTGAAATTGAATTGAATAAACCGCACAGTAGAGTCAATTGCAAAAAAAATTATAATAAATGTGAAAAATGGAGCTTAATTGTTAACCGTCAAAAATTAATCGGTTAACCGATTAACGGTTAATCGATTGAATACCCTACTACTTAGTATTTACAACCTCTTTACATTTTTATGTTATCCACATGCCAGATGTCCTCTGGTATCCATATGTCTGTATTTTCTACTCACCACAAATAATATCCAATGTCACCAAATTCAGCCAATGATCCATATTCACAATACCACCTCCTTTACGCTCCGCTGCACTCTGTAAATTTTGCACAAAAACCCGAGCATTACGATCGAAACTCTCAATAAATTGTGTCAAAATATTAAAATGAAATGCCGACGTTAAAATCTTTCTGCGTTTAAACCATTTCGGTGGCCTACTGATGAGAAGACCCTCACACAGCCAGTTCCTTAAAAAATCATATTCCATTGACTTGACCAGCAAAGTGTTGGAACTCAAGACACACTCAGCATATTTAATGTCCATCATGAAAATACCAAATATAAAGGGACCAAACCAAAAACCAACCGTTTTGCCATGTTTCTCGATTATTTCGCGTATAACATAGATTATACGTTCCGGTTTAATGCCCACCAACATCTGGGCATTACCCAGAATTGGTATAGTCGGCGGTATAATAAATTGTTTGGATAAGTGACGGGCTCGCGAAAGACGCTTGAAAAATTTATGTAATCGTATAAATAGAATACACAGAATGCCAGCAATTAGACAAATAAAATACATTGCAGGTGTTGTTTTAAAGTGTTTAAACGATGTTTTAGGTTTGATTTTAAGATTGCAACTAAACAACGTTTAAAATCAAAACCCTTTTTAATGTGGTATATTAAATTCTAATTGTTTTGTTTTAATCGCATATTAAGATTATAGTATAGTTAAGTAATAAGTAATTAAATTTGTGAGCTGATGTTGTTGCTACTTAGTACTAAGTGCGAGGATCAGACACCAGCGGCAAGTTGTTGGAAAACTTGAATTGCAATCGGAACTGGAGCACATTTAGTTGATATAGACAATAATGAAAATGTAAACAAATCTGATTTAAATGATTTTTTTTTTAAATTTAAAAAAAAAAAATTTTGTTTTTAAAAATGTTTTTTTTTTGGTGAAAAAAAAAATTCGAGTTAAAAAAATTTTTTTCCGGTTTCGACCCATTGTAGGTCCAACTTACTATGGTCTTATTTACGTTGTTGCAAAGGTCTTTGAAATATGTATCATTAGATATCCATATTGTCTATATTAATAACTTAGTAATCCAGATATACATAGATCAAAAATAGGTAAAAAATCGAGGTTGTCCTGATTTTTTCCTCATATCTCAGCCATTTGTGGACCGATTTTGCTGATTTTAAATAGGAAACTTCTCGAAAGCATGCCTGGCAGAATTATTGAAGATTTGGATCCCGAAGATATCTGGGGTATTCAGAAAATTGATTTCAGCAGACAGACAGACGGACATGGCTTAATCGACTCCAGAATATATATACTTTATAGGGTCGGAAAATTATATTGTGGAAATTACAAACGGAATGACAAACTATATATACCCTTCTCACGAAGGTGAAGGGTATGAAAAAATAACGTTACTGAGTTACTGTCCATTTCAACATCGCCCAGCCCACCAAAATGACCTAAAAGGGATTTTTGGAAATTCGAAGATTTAGACTCTAATTTAACCGAATTTAACTGTTGTTAGTTTAATTAAATCTTCATCTACATTAAAAAAAGTGGTCGGGTGTTTGGTGATTTTTTGAAATTCCAAAATTTTAAGGGAGAAATCGGATATAAACTATATTTTGGTACTTTTTTTGGCAATATATTGTTACATTTTAACCTTTTCAAAACGCTGGTTAATTTCCTTTAAATAAACCGGATACTTTTGATTGCAAATAAAAGCCGTTTAGTAGTTTGAAAATTGTAACAACTCTTTATTTATTTAAAATGTACAACAACAGCAGAATTAAATAGTCACTCAATGTTTTTTATACACGTTTATAAATTCGCAGAATTACAGACACAATTTATAATGTACACGAATTTACTTGAAAAACACAGCACACTTTAAGGCACTAAGTTGATGTTTGTTCGAAAAGCGTCTCTGATAAACTCACTCACGACTGCAACCTCTGCCACTATTTATAACACTGCCATCTGCATTCTAGATTGCTCTTTAACTTTCTAGAGCTTTCTAATCATACGCCATCTGAGGTGTACTTTCTACAATGTTCTATAACTGAATATTCGAATATACGGTCGCAGCAAACAGCGTTGCCAACTTACGATCAATGGTCAACTGAAAGCTTTTATTCAATGTTAATAATGCCCACAAATATGTTAAAGTTTGCTATTACAGCACTGCTATTTGAAAGCATTATACTACTTTTAAATCAGCCGTTAAAATCGTTATATTTGAATTCAAGTACAATTTCGTAACAATATCTACAGAATTCTTCCGGCTTGGTTGCTATTTAAAATCGAGAAAATGGGTCCACAAATGGCTGAGATATAAGAAAAAAACCAGGACAACCTGGTGTTTTGACCTATTTTTTTTTACTTATGTCTATTGTTATTGTCTATATATCTAAACATAGATATTTCAAAGACCTTTGTAATGTCGTATATAAGACCATAGTAAGTTGGACCTACAATGGATCAAAATCGGAAAAAAATATTTTTTAACCCGAATTTTTTTTTTCACCAACATTTTTTTTCGTTAAATATTAAAAAAATGAAAAATTTAAAAAAAAAATTCGAATAAAAAAATTTAATTTAAAAAAATTAAAAAAAAAGGAAAAAAAAATTTTGTAAATATTTTTGTTTACCTAAAAATATTTAAAATTTTTATTTTGAAGTACAATTTGGTGAAGGGTATAGAAGATTCGGCACAGCCGAATATAGCTCTCTTAATTGTTTTCTGATAAGTTTATTAGTTTAGAAGATACATAGGGTGCAAAAAAGTATCAAAACCTAGTTTTGTCCCGTTTTCTCCCTTAATTTAAAAACGGTACCAAACAAACATCTGAAGCATTTTGAATATTTTTGGTATCTGTATTAGTTTAGAAGATATAAGTTTACCTAATTTACTTTCGAATTTTCAAAAATTCCTTCTTAGTGGATCTAATAAGGAGGGGGAAACCTATAATCCAAATTTAATGTTTTTAACTTTTGGCATTTGTGCTGGGAGATGTTTAATCAGTTAGTACGTTACTCTTTTATATTTATAAACGATTTAAAACCAATTAAATATTGTATTAATAACAAATGTATTTCATTACAAAATCAAACAATTTCTAATGCAAATAATAATAATAATTGCATTGTAATTAAAATTTCCCATAAATTATTTACTCAACAATATGTTTTCTATTTAAAATGTTTACAGCATTACAATTTCTTTTGAAATGTTTGCAATTTCCATTAGAAGTAACCTTGACCCAAATTAGGCATTGAAAAAAAAAACACTATTGAAAATCGTGTTGGAATGAAATGTTTTTTTTTAAATATGCCATTTCAATTATTGTTTATTTAGCTGCCTTATTTGAGTTTTCATAATTTTCTATATGTCCAACGTTTGTGTGCATGATTAGAATTTTTCTTAAATGTTTATAAACAAAGAGGTTTATTTACCTTTATCGTTAAATTGAAATTTGTTTATAATTGTAGATAATCTAAAATTTAGAATAAGGGGCTGATAGGGCTTTGCAAAGCAATTGATCGATTTATTTGGAAGGTACACTACATCACTATAATTAATAAGTACGATTTAAGTTTTTCTTCAAATTTGTAGCCTTTAAGGAGGTAAAGTTCAAATTGGGGACTTGAGACTCTTGAAGTGCTCATGGACTAACAATTTCCGCACAATTTTCCATTGAATACGACGGGTAAAAAATCCCAACCGTGTAGTCTCACAATAACCTCGATTACAATTGATGAGGATATCAAATGTTTTGACTCTTATAAGTATGACATAATACCAGTCGATTTTGCAAAATAACGTAGACCTTGTCACTCCTTGGATGATTGGAATCTATCATGACTGTCTTTATTGGTCCTAAATACCCGATCGATGGACGGAATGCACTGTGGCATTCATTCCAAAGGGTGGATAGCGTTAAATACCAGGGCATTAGTTTTTAGACCACTAAGTTTGTCATCCTTCTTCCTGTACATTTTGAAAAGAATCATTGACACTTACATACGAATGTTTTACTCGTTAATAGAATATATTAGGAAATTACTTGAGTTTGGCAATTTCACACTAGTAGTCATCTAAGATATGGAAGGGGATTTTCAGAATGTTGAATCTGCAACTATTGATCAAACGTTTGTTAGATATGTCATGGACCTACTAAAGTAACATATTGTTACGTTTTAACCTTTTCAAAACGTTGGTTTATTTCCTTTAAATAAACCGGATACTTTTGATTGCAAATAAAAGCCGTTTAGTAGTTTGAAAATTTTAACAACTCTTTATTTATTTAAAATGTACAACAACAGAATTAAATAGTCACTCAATGTTTTTTATACACGTTTATAAATTCGCAGAAATACAGACACACTTTATAATGTACACGAATTCACTTGAAAAACACAGCATACTTTAAGGCACTCAGTTGATGTTAAACTCACTAACGACTGCAACCTCTGCCACTATTTATAACACTGCCATCTGCACTCTAGATTGCTAATTAACTGTCTAGAGCTTTCTAATACATACGCCATCTGTGGTGTACTTTCTACAATGTTCTTTAACAGAATATTCGAATTCGAATATACGGTCGCAGCAAACAGCGTTGCCATACTTACAATCAATGGTCAACTGAAAGCTTTTATTCAGTGTTAATAATGCCCATAGATATGTTACAGTTTGCTATTACAGCACTGCTATTTGAAAGCATTCTGCTACTTTTAAACCAGCCGTTAAAATCGTTATATTTGAATTCAAAAACAATTTCGTAACAATATTATTCATTCTATAATGGGGACGTCCTCGATTTCAAGACTTTCCAAAAGAGACACATCCCAAGGGGTCGTCTTATCTCAACTTCTGTGGAATTTGACCATAAACTGTTTGGAAATTGTATTCTATGAGTTATAAAACTGTCGACTGATGGATACAACATAGACAAAGGACTGAATGTAAATCTGAACAAAACGGAACTTGCATTGTTTTCGTAGAGATACAAGATTTTTTCGCAGCGCCACTTGAATGATACATATATTGAACAGACAATTTCGAATAGCTTAAAAAATATTGGGTATAATTTCTGACACAAAACTGTCCTGGAAACCCATTACTCTGGTAAGGACATCAAAGGCCTGAGATGGGTAATCGGAACCAAAAATGTGAATTGGCTATTTAATTCGAAGGTTAAACCGTTAATATTCTATGGGGTCTCTGTCTGCACTAGATTTGCCCTTAATCTTGATATAATAGCCAGGTTTCTAAATCCCGAATAACACGGGATTAGCGAAGTTTAGTTTCAATTCATCCATTTGCCCCAATAAAACATAGTTTATCATATTACCCAAGTTACTCACTGCCTCCTCCAACGACAACTCCAATGAAAATTCCGCAACAGGAATGTCTTTGGGCGAATATAATTGTACGATACCTGCATCTTGTTTTGAAATTAACATTTCACTGCATACAAAACTAGTCTTAATTTTTTGAAAGCATCTAAGCGATTAGAGAAAATTTTGGTCTATGAGTTAAAAAATGCGGGTTTTTTTTTAAACTTTTAGCTTTTATTTCGAAACATTTGTACAATATAAATTTATTCAAAGTATTGGACATTGTTAGCTATAATTTCTACATATCTTTCTGGAAACATATGAATTCCGAGCCAAAAGTACTGATCATCTTTTGAGGCCAAGAACGAATCAAGCTAGTAGCGGATACTCGGTTCCAAAGTGAAGCGTATCCCAGAGAGAGCGTCGACGCCGAGTGGGACAGAATAAAATTTTTTTGGAAATAAATCTGGCATTTCTAAACGGCTGGTCCGATAGGGATAAAATTGATGTATGTATAGGATTATTCGAGTTTAAGTTATTAAAAAGGGCTCCACAAATGCTCCAGGGGCAGCACTATGGTGGCTCAAAGTAGGGTACCTTCGAATTGTAAAATGTTTAAACACGTGTCGTTTTTTTGATTCAATTCCGATTTCAAAATTTTTTTATAGGTCTTGAAAAAAATATGCTTGCGTGTTCTATTTATCTCTTATAATTACCGAGTTATAATACCTATAACTCGGAAATTATATTAATTATATAAAATTTAAATTTAAAAATTCTGCCATACCTTGGTCCTCTTTTTTAAAAATATAAGTCGTACTTTTTGTTGTTAGTTAGGCAGCTAAATTACAAAAAATATACAAAAGATTTCAGAGCAATATCAATTATGTATCCAAAAATAAACGATTTTCAATTAAAAAATTCAAAAAATATTAAAAGGTGACTTAGCTCTTTTAAGAACATATAACAATTTTACACAGCGAAAACAGATTCGTTATAGCAATCGAATTTGTTGCCAATAGAATGATTCTACCTTAGTGACCGAATTTTACAGTTGTGGCTACAAAATTTTAAACGGGGTAACAAAAGCTTGGTTGCTTTAGCCAAAATTCTTCTTTGTCAACTGACTTTCTGTTGACAGAACCGAAAAATTCTATGCATGCAACCGAATCATTCGATTGGAAACAAATTCGGTTGCTATCACGAATCTGTTTTCTCTGTGTATGTTTTTCTGTAATGTATCTTTACGGAGAACATTTTGATATAAAAAATATGTTCTATTTTTCGAATATGTCGGCCTTACGCCATTTGGAAATTGACCTATTTTTTTATCAAAATTTCAACATTGGGCCACATGTTCTAAAATCCTTAAGCTGGGATCAGAAAATGGAAAGCAGCTTTGGAAACCCCGATATGTTCCCTAAAATGGTATGTAAAACATACCATTTTGGGATTTTCGCTCCAGTTTTTAGGAATTGCGCGATTCCCTTTGACCTTTTGACAAGTTTTGTTACACTTTGTTATTTGGAATGACAAATTTAAAAAACGTTTCATTAACTTTTGTTAATAAATAAAGATTTTATCACATATTTATTGAGTTTCTAAAACTAAAATTTGTATCAAAATTTTAATTGGATTGCAAATATTAGGACCAGTTTGATCCACATTTATTCCGAACTAATTTTTTTTGTTTAGGTAAGTTAATTTTTGGTTTTACAAAAAAAAATTCAAGTCAATATTTCAATTAGATTCAAAAATATTCCACTTTTAAAAATTAGTGCCTAACTAACAAAAAAAATTTGACTCCATTTGGTCCAAAAGTACGCCCTATATTTTAATAAAAAACGGACCAAGGTATGGCAAAATTTTAAAATTGAAGGAATTGAAGAATAGATATCCGCAGGACAATATTTTTGAAAGAACAGCTTTCTACATTATTATTTTCCCCGCTAGAACCCTGATCATTTTACTCTAATATATTCTTTAAATTTCAACTATATATGAAATAATTAGTACAAATAAATCAGTGAGGTTTTTTTTTAAACGCTACATCTAAACATTGTTTTATATTTATTGTTTATTATATTATGATAATAATGTTTATAATCTTTTATAAATAAACCTTGCACTTGAACTAGTAAATAATTGTTTTGATAGATACTCTACCTTGAAATACGTGGTATTTTAAATGATCACCTACTATTTGTAACACTCAATGAAAACGAAAGTAATGAACAATTTAATAAACCCGCTTAAAATTTGTGTTAATCAACCTGTCAAATTGTTGCAAAAAATAGAATTTTCAATTTTTTAATGAATTTTAAACATATTTGATGAAAAATATTAGCAATCAATTTCAATACAACTTTGTGACCAGTATTAAAATATCGAAAACAAAATAAGTTAGTTTGGATTAGTTCCGTGAGCTGTCACAAAGTGTCAAAAAGGTATCAATTTAAAGTAGCAGGTCATTTTCACATAATGTTTTAGAACTAGATCCATTTACATAATTATTATACTCTTCACCTTCGTGAGAAGGGTATATATATGTAGGTTTGTCATTCCGTTTGTAATTTCCACAATATAATTTTCCGACCCTATAAAGTATATATATTCTGGATCCTTATAGATAGCGGAGTCGATTAAGCCATGTCCGTCTGTCTGTTGAAATCAATTTTCTGAAGACCCCAGATATCTTTGAGATCCAAATCTTCAATAATTCTGTTAGACATGCTTTCGAGATGTTTTCTATTTAAAATCAGCAAAATCGGTCCACAAATGACTGAGATATATGAGGAAAAACCAGGACAATCTCGATTTTTGACCTATATCTGAATTACTAAGTCATTAATATAGACAATGTGGATATCTAATGATAGATATTTCAAAGACCTTTGCAACGTCGTATATAAGACCATAGTAAGTTGGACCTACAATGGGTCAAAATCGGAAAAAAAATTTTAACCCGAATTTTTTTTTACAAAAAAAAAATTTTTTTTAAATTTAAAAAAAAAAATTAAAATAACAATTCGAAAAAAAAATTTTCCAAATTGAAAAAATAAATTTTGTTAACCTAAAAATATTTAAAAGTTGTATTTTGAAGTATAATTTGGTGAAGGGTATATAAGATTTGGCACATTTTCTTCCTCCCTCTATGATTAACAAAATCTAAATAAAGTTTACAAATATTTGTTTGAAATAAATAGTATGTGAAATTGTTCTGCAATTTTATTTAAATTACAACTGAAGTGTAATAATTAAATTATTAATTCTCATTTACCTTGTAAATATTAAATATTCCTAAACTAAATAATAAATACCGTATGTTTGTAATAATTTTGATTAATTACTTTGTATGTAATAAACAAATGTAATTTAATTTAAATAAAATGAAAAAAAGATTTTGTGTTCTGCCTGAAATTTTAAACATTTATAAATTGTTAATGTACTATATTTGATATGTTGATAAATGCTTATAATTTGTAGCTGTTAGAGAGAAATAATTTATTTAAATTCATTAAAAGCATTATTAAATGTGCATATTTTATAAACAAATAGAGTTTATTTGTAGTTAAGTTGGCTTATATGGAAATATTGATTGCATATTATTTCGTTTGCACAGTGTAACTAATGGAAATAATAAATGTTAATCGATATATGAGAAATAACTTAGGAAATAATTCAAAATAAATAGTCATATATTTCGAGGTTATGGAAAACAGCTCCGATCTGTATGATTACACTGTGTGTAATTTTTTGAGTCATGGAAATATAACCATATACGGACACCACTACTTGATAAAAGACCAGAAAAAAAAGACTCGTGTGTCCCAGTTTTGCCCAAAGTCATGCTCTTTTTTAAATGTGATAATTAGGGGGCGGATTTTCATGCATTTATAAATAAAATTATGCGCCTAAAGATAGGCAAGAGATCTATCTGTTAAACGAAAAACAACAAAAACAAAATAGATCAATACTCGTTCTTTTTGTTTGATTGTTTTCATGATTTAATTTTAATTATTTTTTAATAAAGCATATTCTTAGGCGCATAATTTTATTTATAAATGCATGAAAATCCGCCCCTTAGTGATAATTTTCTCAGGCTCATATCTTGCAAACAGTTCGCAATTTTGATTTACTCTCTAAGGCAAAGTTGTTGCCCTTGTCATAGTGAACAAAAATTGTGAACACATAAAATCAAAAAAACATCGTCTTCAAGATCAAAATCGCAAAAAACTGTAAAAAATTCTATTTTTTAAGCTGCCTAATAGTATGCTTTAATTTTTTCTTACTAACTTATATTGACCTAACTAAACGGTGTTAAGAATCATTCCTAGGTAGTTCATATGTTCTAGAAAGTTGTTTATTCAGATCTTAGGTACATTTTTGTAGTTAATTGTTTCCTTGAATTTTGAACGGTTTGTTACCTATGGACCTGAATAGGAGAAAAAAGATTAAAAAAAATCGAATTTTATAAAGTTTTTTGCGATTTTGATCTTGAAAATAAAGTTTTTTGATTTTATGTGTTTACAATTTTTGTTCTTTATAACAAGAGCTAGAACTTTGCCTCAGAGAGTAAATCAAAATTCCGAACGATTTGCAGGATATGAGCCTGAGAAAATGATCACTTTTTTGCAAAAATGATACCGAGGGTCCAAATCTTTGGGGGTCCATAAAAAAAGTGCAAAACTTTGGGCAAAACACGGGTCTTTTTTTTGGTCTTTTATCACGTAATGTTGTCCGTATATGGTTATTTTTTTCGTGTTGCACTGTAATATTAATTAATAAATATTTTAAATGATAAAAAAAAATGGCAAAAAGAACTTAAAATTTGCAAAATTCACAAAATTATTTATATTTTCATTGTGATATAAAATTAGTCAGAAGATGTTGTAATAGATACATATTTTTCAGACTGTCGAAAGCACAATGTTCAGAATGCTGATCGGATACAATTGGCCATGAATAGTTTTCATCCATTCAAATCTCCGGGACTGGATATACTGGAGAACTTTACCATTTAAATCATATTAATTCTTACAAATATCATTGAAACGGTCAGTTTAAAATGTTATTTTCATCCCTCAAACTCACTTCTTAGAAGTATCATTGATATCTACAACAGATCATCGCTTAGATCGCTATGATCACAATGGGACCTATTGCTCGCCTCTAGTAAGTTTTGCCTCAAGCTATACCCTAAATTATATATAAAAATGTCTTGTATTTTTCACATATCAATTTAATGAAAGAAAATTTAATATCCCACTGCCAAATATCCCACACTATTTTCATTTAATACAACTAAATCCAATATAAAATGTTCATTAAATTTTCATTTATCTCCCAGAAAATCTTTTTATATCATCACTAATTTTTAATACTGAGTGTCGCCAGTTTTATTATTTATTAATCATACTTCAGACTTTGATCTTCTGAATATCTCCTGTAATACACTCAGCTGTTGATTGTCTTAATCTGTTCACACTTTATTATTACAGTCGTGTAGTTATTATGAATCATGGAAAAAATAATAAAAATATTTTATTTTGCCTGCTGATGAGATCTCCTAATGATCTTCAAGATTAAAAGTATTTCAAGTACATCCATGATTGTTAAAGTTTATTACGGGCCAAAGAATTTCAGGAATGTTTTGATGGTTGTTTTATTTTATTTGGGTTTGTTTTGTATTTTGCAAAAATATGGCGCGGCGCGTACAAATGTTTTTGCACAAAAAACTATTTGTTTACCTTAAACTTGAAAAAAAAATGAGAATTACTCAGGGTAATGGATAAGCAGTGAAGGAAAGGAAGGTGATCTTTTAGATTAGAGAAATATTTTTAATAGGAAAAGTATTGGTTAGATTGGAGCCTGAGACTCCGCACATTGGTGTTTAAACTCCAAATTCAAAATCTAAACTTAACTGCACCTCCTGTGTAGACATGGCAAACTTTATCTATTCCGAAATTAAAGATTTATTTTCACTTTTTGTTTGGAATTCATTCACTGTGATCTATATACAGCGATCAAGTGTTAAAGCCTTAAATAGGCATAAGAAAGAATTTGTTTGATAATGAAATTCTGAGGATCATTACACTTAAAATGATTTCAATCTTTCTCAAACTGTCTACATACTCATTACGTATGATTTCTTTTTACTACTACATGCTGACGTCTTCCAACTCAATGTAAACAAATGTTTTCTTTTGTTATCGTTTTCCAAATTTATATTTAGAATCAGAGAGAGTAGGATTGTTTGAAATACAAAATTTTAAATTGTATTTTTAGCTACAGCAATAATAACATGAATGGGCAGTGTTTTTTTTTTGTGCGTAATTGTGGAGGAATTTCTAAAGAAAATTTTAAATTTATGCGAAAATAAATTTCGAAGGAATTTAAATAAGTATTTTTTTTGTATATAAAAGAGGAAATTTATATAAATTATATAACAAATTTTTAAAATAAAAATTTTAAATTTGAATATTCTGTGGACTTTTGACTTAAAACGAAGAATAATTCTAGCAAACATAAGCTACTTTTGTCAGTATTCGAACTTCGGATGCCATGAATCTCGAGTTCCTCTGCTTCTGCTGGGGAAGGGCGGCCGCACTATGGATAGTAGACTAACA
Source organism: Calliphora vicina (assembly GCF_958450345.1). Classification (NCBI taxonomy): domain Eukaryota; kingdom Metazoa; phylum Arthropoda; class Insecta; order Diptera; family Calliphoridae; genus Calliphora; species Calliphora vicina. The sequence goes on along the minus strand of NC_088783.1, from coordinate 106,634,925 downwards.
GGGATGAAGTACTTTGGTTGGTATCGGAAGATCATTGAAGATGAATTCGGTAAATTCCCTTGAAGCCGTACATAAATGCTTTCTTTTGGTTCGACATTCTTGGGTGATTAAATCATTAGGTCTCTTCAGATTAATTAGTTCTTAATAAAATTTTCAAAATCCAATTTGATATTTTAAACAATTTGACATTTTTTTGCGGTGACATTTTCACGGTACTTTCTCCTTGATATCTGGAGACCTCGTAATTCCGGTTGCAGGTGGTGGATCTGTGGACTTTTGACAAAACAACTTAAGTGGAATTTTCAAATTTTTGAGGAGAGCGAAAAAAGTGTTCTCAAAGCTTTCGAAATTATAGATCAATTCAACAGTTTTTACGCTCTCCTGAAAAATTTTAAAATTCCACTTTAGTTGTTTTGTCAAAAGTCCACAGATCCACCACCTAATGATTTAATCACCTAAGAATGTCGAACCAAAAGAAAGCATTTATGTACGGCTTCAAGGGAATTTACCGAACTCATCTTCAATGATCTTCCTATGCCATCCAAAGTACACGAAGAAGAAAGTACCATGGATATTTGGCCACAGCAGATGCTTACTTCATCCCTGTTGGTCTACTATCCATAGTGTGGCCGCACTTCCCCAGCAGAAGCAGAGGAAGTCGAGATTCATGGCATCCGAAGTTCGTATACTGACAAAAGTAGCTTATTTTTGCTAGAATTATTCTTCGTTTTATTTTATTTCAGCTGATGAAATTTGCCTTGATTGCTACGGATCCTATATAGTTGCAATTACTTGCATTTACTTTATCGCCAGCTTTTATAGTAATGTTTTCTTTATATTTGCTGCCTTTAATTTTGGTCTTACTTTAGAGTACTTTAGACAATTCCTTCTTAATCTTCTCAGAAACAGCAGATATATCTCGTATAATTATTTCAAATATCTCAATGTCACAGGCATAAATGAGAAGCGTATGACCATATACTTCAACAGGCGGCCTTTTTATTCTCTGCTGATTTCTCCAAGATGTTATCCATTAGTATATCGTATAGAAAGGCCCTAACTCGGGTTTTTTTAAGTCAAGATTTTTGGGCTAACAATTTATCGAAATAAATGAAAATGTGATCTTACAAAAAAATGCCTTTCTATATTAACGTAACGATATTGAATAAATTGGAGGATCATTTTCCGACTTTCTTGACACCTCTTGCTTCCAGATGGACTCGAGCTTCATGGCATCCGATATACCAATCTTGACGATCCATGTATTCCTAAGGTAAATCGTGATATAAGCGGGTTGGTAAGTAAGGACATACGGAAATAATGGCTGGTTCAGCAAAGCCAATGATGTAGATGGATTATTCTTGCTAATGATAATATCGAGGGTTCGAGTAATGCCGTTGATGAAACCAGGAAACATCGCGAGTATATCGAAGATACTTCAAATTCTTCTCCTTCCCCAAATGATCCGCCATCAACAGCATTGATAACAAAAGATTTACACCATCACAGCATTATCCACTATAGCCAGTCGGATTTCCCAAGGCTTGAAGCAGCAGAGGTAATGTGAATATAGTAGCATCGTATCAGTTGTCCTTTCAACACTGTCAGCCACACCGCGATCTTGCAGGACATTTTATAGTATAAAATACCCAATAGTACAATGAGATGAGTTCTGAATTATCCGAGTGGAGTTTGAAAACAATTCTTCAAAACTCCGCAGAGTTGATTATGACATGTTGACTCGTTCTTTTAAATGATTGGTAATTTTTGTTCAGAACAAATAAATGAAGAAGTTTGTTCTGTTGTTAATTTTTATTCTGAAGTGGTTGACCAATTTCTCTGTGAATATTTAGGAGACTAATGCTTTTGGAAACTTACTTTCATTATTATTAGCATAATGAAAACAACAAACAAAAAGGTAATAAAATTCAAACAAATTAAAACCAAGAGAATAAAAATAAACAAGAAGACTGAACAACTTCACACTGTTAATTTGACTCAATTGTTCAATTGAACTTGTTCATTCATGAACAACCCAACTATAATGTTGACGTATCCTCTATGATGCTATCGGATAAGTCATCAAAACTTCGATATGCCACAGTATAAGGCTCCACCGTTCGAGGATATCAAACAAAGGCATGATCCATTTGATCGCAGATCGTTCGCTTTGAACAGCTTTGAACGAAATTCTTAGGTATGAAATCAATTCCCGCTGTATATAACAGAAACCGTGAAGATTCTGCCTCGATAAAAACTAAATTGCATTATAAATTTGAATTTAACGATCTGTAACGAATGCTTGCAACATTCATCTTATTTATAAATATGACCATTAGTAGAAGCTTATTGTTTGTAAGCTGCTAACATTAACATTGAAGCTGTTACAAGCTCTAGAATTCAAACATTCATGAAGCTACTGGAAGGTAGATGTCGCTGTGTATAAATAGTGGCAGCAGTTGCTGTCGGTGGTCAGTTAATCATATGCGCTGTAATAGTTATCATCAAAAACTGCATTCTCGTACATTATAAAGTGTAATTTAGGTGTGTGTATTATTGTGAATTAAAAACATATGTATAGCATTGTTACTATTTTAACTATTGTTGTTTAAATTTAAATAAATTAAGAGTTGTTACAATTTTAAACTACTAAACTGCTTTTATTTGCAATCAAAAGTATCCGGTTTATTTAAAGAAAATAAATCACCGTTTTTAAAAGGTAATAACGTAACAATATTTGATTATAATTTCGCTATAGAAATTCTTTTTTGGTACGAGAGCTTCGATCACGAATGCGGAAATTTGGCCCTTTTTGCTTCCATTTTAACACTTTTAATAAAAAACATGTAAGAGAGCTATATTTGGCTGTGCCGAATCTTATATACCCTTCACCAAATTATACTTCAAAATAAAAATTTTAAATATTTTTAGGTAAACAAAATTTATTTTTTCTTTCCAAAATTGTTTTTTTAATTTTTTGGTAAAATTTTTTTTCGAATTGTTATTTTTTTTAAATTTAAAATTTTTTTGGTGAAAAAAATCGGGTTAAAAAATATTTTATTGTAGGTCCAACTTACTATGGTTTTATATACGTCATTGCAAAGGTCTTTGAAATATCTATCATTAGATATCCATATTGTCTATATTGTTACGTTTTAACCTTTTCAAAAAGTTGGTTTATTTCCTTTAAATAAACCGGATACTTTTGATTGCAAATAAAAGCCGCTTAGTAGTTTGAAAATTGTAACAACTCTTTATTTATTTAAAATGTACAACAACCACAGAATTAAATAGTCACTCAATGTTTTTATACACGTTTATAAATTCTCAGAAATACAGACACTTTACACGAATTCACTTTAAAAATACAGTAAACTTTAAGGCACTCAGTTGATGTTTATTCGAATAGCGTCTCTGATAAACTCACTAACGACTGCAACCTCTGCCACTATTTATAACACTGCCATCTGCACTCTAGATTGCTCTTTAACTGTCAAAGCTCGAATAGTGGTGTACTTTCTACAATGTTCTTTAACTGAATATTCGAATTCGAATATACGGTCGCAGCAAACAGCGTTGCCAACTTACGATCAATGGTCAACTGAAAGCTTTTATTCAATGTTAATAATGGCCACAGATATGTTAAAGTTTGGGCACTGCTATTTGAAAGCATTCTGCTACTTTTAAATCAGCCGTTGAAATCGTTACATTTGAATTCAAGTACAATTGCGTAACAATATTAATGACTGAGTAATCCAGATATAGGTCAAAAATCGACCTCATATCTCAGCCATTTGTGGACCGTTTTTAAATATCAAACTTCTCGAAAGCATGTCTAACAGAATTATTGAAGATTTGAATCCCAAAGATATTTGGGGTCTTCAGAAAATTGATTTCAACAGACAGACATACAGACGTGGCTTAATCTATAAGGATCCGCTATCTATAAGGATCCAGAATATATTATATGAATATATTAAATGAAAAATGTAGAAATTACAAAGGTGAAGGCTATAAAAACAAAAACTATTATTAACACAAACGAACTTCAAAAAGAATAACAAGAAAAGCTATTTAAACAGTGGTGGCTTTCTAACCCTTTGATAAAATTGAGGGTGAAACATGTATTATATTTTTGGGGTTTTAGGGCAACATTATTTGAAAAGAACACTTTATAAGCTTACAAAATTAAATTTTGTTCAGAAAAGAACACAAAGAAGGTTAGAAGGCAGTATAAAGGCAGCATTTATGCCTGATAAGGAAACGCCATTAGGTCATTTTGTCTCTCATTATATTCTATATCTATAACACTTCAGTAGAACTATGTAAATAGTTCTGAAAGTTTTCGAACTTTATAAACTTTTGATTTCTTCATGTAACAAACATACATATAATTTGTTTTACTTTCAAATGTTTCAAAGAAATATTTATAACATCGCAAAACTTGTAATGACTTAATTAGTCAGGAAATTTCAAGAAATTCAAGATATTTCTTTCTTGCTGCAAAATAATAATTATTAATGTCTTTTTTATTAAACAAATTGTTGTGTGTGTCAATTTAATTTCTTTTAATTTAATTATTTAACACTTGTAGAAATTTATCAGGTATTGTTTGCAATATGTCAAAATTATTTTTATATTAACAGTGGAATCATTAAATGAACAACTAAGATAATGTATACATTCTTGCCTAAAGTCTAGAGAACTGAGGTAGAACTAGTTCCGTAATAGAGAACTGAGGTAGAACTAGTTCCGTAATAGAGAACTAGTGATAGATACAATATCCGTGAAAGTCTGGGAGTGTTAATGGGAACAGATAAAGTATAAATCGTCTAGAATTCATTTTCATTTCATCTCTTTTTCGCGTTACCACTGTAAAAACATTGTACACACGTAATATATCTATTATTATTGCTATTTAATTATTTTTTTTTCATTTTGAAAATGATACACTTGTGTTAAATAAATTAAATTAAAAAAAAATAAATTTGAAATTATAAAAGCAGAAAAAAAACAATTAATAGAAACACATAAATAATGTCGCTTTTACAAAGCAAGAAAATATTATGAAAAATTGTTGAATGAAATCCAATAGATGTTCAAGTTTTTCTCTTAATTAAATTTGAAAGAAAAATGCAACAAGGAAGACAAATTCAATTGATTAAAATTCGACTATAGAAAAATCTAAAAAAGAAAAAAATTATTGTATAATACAGTTTTTAGTTTAAAAATTAAAATCTTATTAGGAAATTTCTATTAAACTTATGTAACTTAAAGTAGATTGAAAAAAATTGCATCTTATTGGAGCCATATCTAAGAACAAATAATAAATCCGTGACCTTTTGAATTCCGCGCCTCTTAATTGAAAGAGCAACACTCCTCATCTGAACAGCCTTCTGTCAGTTGACTCCTGTCAAAATTTGAACAAGCTTCGTCATTTAGTTTGTGTTTGACAGCTATTGATAGCCGACTACCGCGTGACTTGAGCAGAAAATTGAATTTTGTGTGGAAACTCAAAGCTTAATAAATACTATGGGAACTCTGCACCATTAATTTCAATGGTAAAAAAGTGGTTTACTGAGTAGTTGTGACCTTATAAGCACGCAAGATATGAACGTTCTGGACATCCAGTTGAGGTCTGTACACCCGAAATATTGAAAAAAAAAAACGTTACACAGGCCAATTATGAATAAAAACTCCCCGGGAGTTTTTTCTCTTTTCTCATTTAACCTATTTAAATTCAATGGGAAAAAACTCCCAGGGAACAAACTCCCGGGGAATTTTTTATTCATAATTGGGTGTTGGCCGATCGGAGCTTGCAAGTGCGAGAGATTGTGAAAGCAATAGACATTTTACATGACTCAGAGGTCTTGATTAATTTTCAGCATATATTTGTAATGAATGGCGCCACAATATTCTGGAATTGTGCACTAAAACTGAGTTGTTACTCAGTTAAAACAAATTAAAAAGAAATTAAGGTCTATAGCTGGTCCGGGATTAGAAAATTAAGCTTTTCTAAAACAAAACAATTGTTACACAGAGAAAACAGTTTCGTGATAGCAACCGAATTTGTTGCCAATCGAATAATTCGGTTGTACACATAGAATTTTTCGGTTCTATCAACAGAAAGTCAATTGACAAAGAAGAATTTTGGTTGAAGCAACCAAACTTTTGTTACCCTTTCTAAAATATTGTAGTCACAACTGTTAAATTCGATCACTAATGCAGAATCATTCGATTGTTTTCTCTGTGTAAGAATTGGCCGTACAAATTTTGAATTTGTTTGTTCATTTTTACATAGTAGATATGGTGTGGAAAACTACCTTAAACAAAAAAGGAAATTCTTGGTAAAATGAGGCAACAAAGAAAAAACTTTTATTATAAAAATGTTATGGGTATTTTATGATGCATATAAGATTTATGATTACATGACAACAACTAACAATTAAATAAACATATGTACTCGTCATATGCAAATATATGCATATAATAGAATCATATCCTATAAAATAAAATTCATATAAATTGTAATTCAATTTAAGTCACTCAAGACATTATCAACTAATATAGTACATATGTACAGTGAACCAATAAAGTGTATGTACATCTTGGAACTTGTATACCCACCATCAAAAAGATGTGGGTATATTGATTGGTCGTAGAACCAAAAATTATACATATATTGGGTGTATAACTTAAAAATGCGGGATTTTTTTAAATTTATAGCTTTTATTTTCAGACGTTTGTATAATATAAACTTATTCAAAGCATTGGCCATTGTTAGCTATGTGCTTTTCCCATCTTCCTGGCAACATATTGTTACGAAATTGTACTTGAATTCAAATATAACGATTTTAACGGCTGATTTAAAAGTAGTAGTAGTAGTTAACTGTAACATATCTGTGGGCATTATTAAATAAAAGCTTTCAGTTGATTTGATCGTAAGTTGGCAACGCTGTATTCGATTTCGAATATTCAGTTAAAGAACATTGTAGAAAGTACACCACAGATGGCGTATGTATTAGAAACCTCTAGACAGTTAAAGAGCTTTTTAGATGATAATGCAGTGTTATAAATAGTGGCAGAGGTTGCAGTCGTGAGTGAGTTTATCAGAGACGCTTTTCGAATAAACATCATCTAAGTGCCTTAAAGTGTATTGTGTTTTTCAAGTAAATTCGTGTACATTATAAATTGTGTCTGTAATTCTGAGAATTTATAAACGTGTATAAAAAAACATTGAGTGGCTATTTAATTATGTTGTTGTTGTACAAAGAGTTGTTACAATTTTCAAACTACTAAACGGCTTTTATTTGCAATCAAAAGTATCCGGTTTATTTAAAGGAAATAAACCAGCGTTTTGAAAAGGTTAAAACGTAACAATATGTATTCCGAGCCAAACGAACTGCTCATCTTTTGAGGCCAAGAACGAATCAAGCCAATATCGGATACTTTGTTCTGAAGTGATGCGTATCCCAGAGAGTGAGCGTTCTGCATCGATCGAAACAAATAGTAGTCGGACGGGACAAGGTCTGGACTATAATGCGGGTGAGACAAAACTTCCCAACCACTTCTTTCGAAATAGTTTTTAACAGGTATTGCAATATATGGCCTAGCGTTGTCATGCACTGTGTTTCCAAATCAAAATCTAGGTGGACAAAATTATTTAGCGCTCTTATATAGAATTGGTGTCTCCGATTCCAAAAAAAAAATGTTTAAAAGATCAATATACAGATTTTTCAAGTTACAGTAGGGTCTAGACTCTAGATATATAAAAATCAATAATAAAAAACAAGTAAGAAAGTATGGTCGGTCAAGCCCAACCATATAATACCCTACACTAAGTAAAAGAGCAAAAACTTTTTTCTTTCAAAATTTCAATAATTTATAATTTTGAGTGATTTTCGAAGGTGGGCCTATCATGGGAGCTATGACCAATTATGGACCGATCACCATGTAATTATGTCGTGCGATTTATATCTATATTAAAGTTAGCTATGTTGAATTTTGTGTGTATACCAACATTTTAAGCGATTTATGCACGTTAAAGTGATTTTCGGAAGTGGGCCTTATATGGGAGCTATGACCAATTATGGACCGATCACCATGAAATTAGTATATGTAATATATGTCTATTTTCAAGTTAAATATGTTGAATTTTGTGTGTATACTAACATTTTTGAGAGATTTATGCACGTTAAAGTGATTTTCGGAAGCGGGTCTATATGGGAGCTATGACTAATTATGGACCGATCGTAACAAAATTTGGCGACATGAATTTTGTGTATATAAAACTTATTTGAAGCGAAATTTGTGTGGTTACATAGATAAATTAAACATTTATGACCGATAAAGTCCAATTTCGAGGGGACATTTGTATGGGGGCTAGCTGAAATAATCGACCGATTTCAGCCAGTTTCAATAGGCTTGGTCCTTGGGCCGAAAAAATAATATGTACCAAATTTGATCGAAATATCTTCAAAATTGCGAAGTATTTCGGCGGATGCTGACGGCTACAATTTCTTTTCCAGAAGTTTCTTTAAATGATGTATATAGTCATTGGACGGGCTTCGACGTCTTCGAAAAAAAAATATCAGTATATTTGAGACCCAAGTTTAAAGGACTATAACAGGAAAATGGTGAGGCCCATAAATATAAGATATACACTTAATAAAAGTCTATATCAATGTTTATCTATGTTTTGAAGTATGAATTTCTATATGGTAAAACAATTGAGATATATGTAATTAAGTAAAGCAGTAAAATATTAAAAAAACGAAATGTCTAATTGAAAACCCCATTTGTATTGAAGGAGAACAGATTATAAGCTGCTCACAAAACGTTTTGAAATAGCTGCTTGAGTCATTGGGAACTATATTGCAAAGCTTTGTTGAGTTTTATAACAATCTTCATTCTTCCAATTCTTGGTCTTCAAAGCTTTTGGCTGGCCAGGGCGATCTTTGTCTTCCGTGTCAAAATCATTACTTCTGAACCGTACAAACCATCTCTCGCACGTTGAAACCGATGGAACCCATTCACCATAAGCTTTGGTAAGCAATCGGTGTGCTTCAGATGGTGAAAGTTTTTTTTTCGGATAAACATGACAGCGATTTTGATGTGTTCGCTTCGCTTTTTTCACAAGACTTCACCTTTCGAAAGAGAAATCTGTGCTGCTACCATCTAGACTCAAAGAAAGAAATCTTTTAACTCAAGGAATGAAAGTCTCATTTTAACGAGGTCGCGAAAGAGAACTTCGTTCATTCTTTAGCTCAGAAAATAATGTAGTCTTTTGTACTTACATTAGGGGTCTTTTAACAAAAATGGAACTCTCAAACTGATGTAAAGTATTTTAATAGATATTGGTAATAGGCATGTAGCTTTAGCCTATTGCTCATTCTACGAATTTAAAGTAGAAGTATCAAAACGTAGATTTTGTGGGTAATTTCTTATTAGGTCAACAAAGTGGCACACTAAATTTCTATGTTTAATCTATTTGTGGAACATCAGAGCAAAATATGACCCATGGATCAAGAAAGACTTGCCCCTGAGAGAAAACATGACGGTTGGAAAACAAAATTTTATAAACTTGCCTTTGATAATTTTTCCTCCTGTGTCTGAAGGCATTAGATAAAAGTGGTCCATGTTTTGCTTTTCTTTCAAAAAAGTTTTCAGGATTGAGTATATAAAATATTGTTGATGGCCCTCAAATAAGACTTTTAGTAAAAGACAACGATTTCATGCATTCAATGATTGCAAGCAACGGTTTGGAAATCTTTTGTTGTCGTTGTGAAAAATTTCTTAGAAAATCTGAAGGCTAAAAATTAGTTATAGACCTTTCAAAATCTTGAATGTAATATGAGCATAAACGTACACTATCTACACAGCCATTTAAACATGTTTCCTGAAAATCTTGAATCGTATAGCGAAGAACAAGGAGAACGTTTCCATTAAGGTTTAAAAGTGATGGAAGATAAATACCATGATCGCTGGGATGTACATATAATGGCAGATTACTGTTGGAGTATCACACGGGAGTGTCCTAAGGACCTCCATCGGCGAAAGGAGATTTGACTCCAACGATGAAATCATCTCACAAAAAATACCTATTTTGGTGACCTCGACAAATATTATTTATTAGAAGGTATAAACAAATTGGAGAAACTTTGTAATGTAAAAAGTAATTTGCAAAAAACTTATTTTTCATAAATATTAATTTATCAGAAACATTTTTATATCATCTGAGAGGTTTTTATAAAGACTTTCATATGACTTTATTATTATTAAAATCAGATTAGGTGTTAAGGAGATATTCACATTTATACATCGCGTTTTAAAAGGTCTATAAGTGCTGGTTCACACACATCAAGTTTGCTCAAGTAATCTAGACGTGTGTAAACCAGCACTAACTCCTAAAATATGAGAGAACTAAAAATAGTGCATTGAGAGATGAGTTCCCTTTATTTAAACCAGAACGTATTTTTTGTTTTCTTAATGTCACAACTTTATTGGTTCACTGTATGTATAAACAACAATATGGCAGCTAACAGTATGTGAAAAAAGTTTTGTAACAATAAAAAACATTTCATTATTAGAAATTATTATTAGGTAGACATCAGACCCAACAGAATTTACTATCAAAACAAAAGTCAAAATTTTGAACAAAATTCTATTACAACATTAGCTTTGTGTAGAAAGATATCTTATTTTTATTGGTCCAATTACTCTCCTGACACCCTGTTTAGATGCACATCCACCCCAAATGACAACAACAATTTTTGGCTATAATATGATAAATGTACTAGATATTTCGCGATAATACTAAGATGCTAAAAAATTTTTGAAAACTCTTACTAAAATCTCGAGAAAAAAACAAACAAGAAACAAAAAAAAAATTTGAAAACATATTGTAATGTCTGCATATCAGAAAAATCACTCATTTATCATGTGCTAAAATGTTTTATAATGTTCTCTATATAAAAACAAATTTCATTCAATTATCTGTTTCTATTTACTTTTATAGATTTTTGGTTATTTTTATTTTTTCTTCTTCAGCTACTAATTCAATGTTCTTTTAAAATTTATTTAATATTCTATTACAAATTTTCATAATTGTTTTGTTGAAATTATTTTTGCTTCAGTGATTCATATTAATTGTTAAATACATGTTGAAATGCTCGTATTTAAAATAAAACATGTCTTTAAAAATTTTCAAATTGTTTTAGAATATCATTCTTTAAAATTTATGTACACAATTCGCAAACATTTGTATAATATATAATATACAAATTGTCAAAATTGTCATTTGACTTGTGTGTACATTTCAATTATGTTCAAAAATTACGAAAATGACTAAACGAGTGAGTGTTGTGATGATCCATATGATAGTGGATTTAGATTTGAAACGTTTGCGCCATTTGTCTAAAATTTATACAAAAAAATACTACTATTCCTCGTGTTTTGATTTTTTTCTAGTTTAAAATAATAAACAAATTCCATTAAAATAAACATTGAAATCTTAATAAAATATTGAAATTATACATGTTAATATTATTGACTTTTCAAGGAGTTACATTATATAGACATTTTTAATAATTTTGATTGATCGATAGCTATAAATTACAATAAAAACTTTGATTAATTTGATTCATTTAATTTGTCGAGGTCATCCCCAAAAGTTTGCTCATTAGACAGCCCCAGGTTAAAATGGGAAAAAGCTTTAAGTTTTCACTAAATATTTTTCTCGATCTGGATCATAAGATTTTAAAAATCTTTAAGGAATTGTCATAAGTACAATTGTACTCAACGCACTGTATTTCTTGCTATGATATTTGACCAACTGCATAAGATAATCAGAGAGTGCCAAATTATACTTCAAAATAAAAATTTTAAATATTTTTAGGTAAACAAAATTAATTTTTTTTCCAAAGTAGTTTTTTTCATTTTTTGGACAAACAAATTTTTCGATTTGTTTTTAAATTTTAATTCGAAATTTTTTTTTTGTTTTTTCAATTTTTTTTAATATTTAACAAATAAAACTTTTGTTAAAAAAAATTCGGGATAAAAAATATTTTTCCCGATTTTGTCTTATATACATACGTTGTTGTAAAGGTCTTTCAAATATCTATCATTAGATATCCATATTGTCTATATTAATGACTTATTAATCCAGATATAGGTCAAAAATCGAGGTTGTCCTTGGTTTTTCCTTGTATTTCAGCCATTTGTGGACCGAATTCCGGAGATATTGATGCATGAATCGTGTATGTAAGTTATTTGGGGTCTTCAGAAAATTGATTTCAACAGACAGACAGACGGACATGACTTAATCGACTCCGCTATCTATAAGGATCCAAAGTATCGATAAACCGGGTGACATTTTCATCACCTATAAGATCAACCGCCCTTCTTTGAACCCGGTCCAGCAGCTCTACACTTGACCTTGCAGATCCGGCCCATATGTGGGAATTATATTCCATTTTTGGACGAATGAAGTTTGTGTATATACGAGGAAGTTCGAAAGGGGAGAAATATGTTCGACACCGTCTCAAGAAACCCAAGCACCTAAAAGTTTCCTTCGCAACATCGAATATATGACGATTCCAACGGACGTCACACTGTATTCTCGTACCTAGAATCAAAAGGTTATCTGAAATACCAACAGTTGTGTTACCCATACGAAGAATTGATTCTGGTGAAATCTCGAGACGTTTAAGTGTCAATAGGCAGCACTGAGTTTTGAGTGCGTTGACTCTCTCCCATGCGGTGTATTGATTGACACCACTGTTCAGAAAGAAAAGCCATTAGGTCTCCAGTTGAACGACTACTACGGAAGCTATATTGTCTGTCATTTAGAAGTTTGTTCGATTCTAAATAATTGACAAGGTGATAGTTTTACATGCTCTCCATAACCTTCGAGAGCGCCGAACAAATTGCGATTGAGCGATAATTTTCCGGATTGGTGGGGTCACCTTTTTTGGGGATTGGCTGGACATTGGCAACCTTCCAACAATTGGGGAAAATCCCAGATTGATATGGAACTCTTATGAAACTCTTTCTGTTGAATTATATGTGGATACCAATATTATTAAGAGATTTCTGCTCGTTAAAGTGATTTTCGGAAGTGGACCTTATAATGAACAATTATGGATCGATCGCCATGAAATTAGATCGCGTGATTTCTTTTTACCTGAAACTTATTTTGTAAAATTTCATTTGGATTCCAACATTTTTAAGAGATTTAAAGTGATTTTCGGAAGTGGGCTTTATATGGGTGCCATGACCAATTATGGATTGATCCTGGTTAGGTTACGGGGGTTGATCACAAGATAGCGAGTTCACTCGTAGGCCTTGTGGCCCATTGCGATACCCTTAGAAAAACTTTTTTCTCGTATGCAGAAAATCATACATGAGAAAGAGAATGATTTTCTTTCCTAATTCCTATGACTATGTCAAGATTGTGGGAAGAAACCTCCCTTTAATAGAAAGCTCAACGTCGTCAGCATATGCGATTACTTTGGTGCCTGTTCTACTAGGCTTGAAAAAGACTTTATTTACGACAAGATTCCACAAAGTGAAGAGATGACACCAATTTGTGGTGCGCCCCTTGTCACAACATTACTTGTCCTACGAATACCCATATTTGAGTTTATGGCCCTGCTCTTAAGCATATTTTCTGTCCAGTTCGTTATCAGCTGATCAACACCTAATGCATCGACTTTTGCGGATATTTTCACATTATTAAACGCACCTTTTATATCCTTTCTGTCAAATGTCCCCTCTATAGTTCCGACAACGTCATTCAAGGCTGTCTCCACCGATCTCCCTTTAAATTTTGCCCTACGGAGTTTATCGGGGGAGAGGATATTCCTGACATTGATATCGACCTGTCTTTCCTGTGTTTTCAATAAACGATGACAGACTGATCGGTCTATAGTCTTTGGCGGTAATGAGGTTTACCTTTCCCACTTTGGGTATAAAAACCACTATAATCTCTATCCATTCCTTAGTAATGTATCCTGTTTCCAGACTGCTTCTAAATACCATAATGGGCCATAGTATGATAGCTGAAATCGATTTTTGGAGTAACGCTGGTAATATGCCAACCGGCCCTGGAGATTTATAGGGCTTGAAGGATGCCACCGCCAACAAAATTTTCTCCTCGCTAACAATGTGGATGTGAGAATCTTCATGGTGCTCCGAAGCGGAGCCCTCATTTTTATCTTCTCTGCAATCCGGAAAGTGTGTCTCCATAAGCAGCTCCAAATTTTCGGTACTACTTTCAGTAATGTTACCATCCGGTTTCAACAGGAATATAGGCGTACCGGAATCTTTGGATTCCTCAGATGCGATGCATCCGTTGTACTTACAAGTTCTTCGCTGAAACGCTCCCAATATTAATTCTCTGCCCGTCTAGTTTCCCTCTTGAAAGTGTTGTATCTTTGACGATAGTCGTATCAGCTTAACGGGTCTTGGTATCTCTTCGCTTTATTAACAAGTTTTCTACATTCCTTGGACAATATCCAATATCATTAAATGTGAGTTCCTTTTAGAAAAAACTTATTTGTAGAGGAATTTTTGTGGAGCCAGACGGACGAACGGAAGCACACAGAACTATGTGTGGTCTCCTTTAACCCAACCAAGGTCAAGGTTGAAAACCCGTGAAAGAATTCTAGATCCAAACTGAACGTTCATAAGACTCGAAACGTCACTACGATTACGACTTGTAAGTTGCACAGGGCGTCTTACGTTATATTCGGACCATATTTTTCTCGCGATCTTACAGGTATTCTTTTTGTGACATATATTTTAAGCATTCTAAGCGATATTGCAATAGATATCTCATTCGAGATTTTTAAAGAGTAATCAGATCTGATTAGTTCGTCTGCTCGTTCATTACCTTTGTAAGGGCAGAAAAACTGTCAGAAAAAATTAAAGGAAGTAGTGTAAGATTTAAGTGACTGAAGTGTCACCTAACTGTCGGTAAATGCCAATATTTCCGAACAAAATGATTGTTAAATAGGACTTTGCATCTCCCATATTTCCCAAAGAAGTCGCCGGAAGTTACAATACATCGCAGCTTACCTAAGATTCATTTCTAAATTACCTTAAATGTCACATTCAAATTCGTGTGGGTTGTTTTGAAGTTCGGAAATTTCATCTGCAAAATAGCAGCAAATTTCAAGTTCCTTGCTTGACAGATGTCCTAGATTTCCAGTACCAAGTTCTAGTGTAGATCTTTTTTGCCTAGTATAACGTGGTTTTGTCGTCGGCTGAGGTAGTTCAGCCAAGTCCAGGGTAGACTTAGGGATAAACAAACATTAAGTGATAACACAAACTGATTTATCCCTTTCTGGGGTATTTATTACAAACAGCTACGAAAATACGTTCGAATGCAGACGATTCTGGTGATGCGTATATCGGATTCTTCGGGACTTCAATACTCGTTGGTGGTGATGAATTGGCACGAGGCATTACTGGAGGAGATGCGTTTCCACGATCGGGTTATTACTACTATGATTACTACTTTCGGATGTAGACGATTCTGGTGATATGTTTCTCGGATTCTTAGGGACTTTAATAATCGTCGGCGGTACTATGTACTGGTACAACACTCTAACTGATAGTTTGTCACAAGTGATAGCTACGGATTTCTGGCGTTTCGTCGGTACTATAATTTTTTTTTATATACTTATGGCTTTATTCATAATCAAGTTTTAATTTTATTACAGGTTTATAAAACCGAAGTCTCTGTATTACAGCTGGCCGAAGTCTCTGTCGTGAACAGTCGGCCGAAGTCTCCGTACTGAATAAATGACCGAAGTCGCTGTATTTAACTGTTTGCCGAATCCTGCCTTGAACAGATGGCCGAAGTATCTGTCTTGAACAGTCGTCCGAAGCCCCAGTTCTTGAACAGTCGTCCGAAGCCTCTGTCTTGAACAGATGACCGAAGTCTCCGTATTTAACAGTTTGTCGAAGCCACTGTCTTGAACAGATGGTCGAAGCCTCTTTATTCAACAGGCGACCGAAGTCTCCGCATTTAACAGTTGGTCGAACCCTCTGTCTTGAACAGTCGTCCGAAGTTCAGTACTGAACAGGCGACCGAAGTCTCTGTATTGAACAGTTTACCGAAGCCTGCCTTGAACAGATGGCCAGAGCCTCTGTCTTGACCGAAGTCTCTATATTTAACAGTTGGTTAAAGCTTCTGACTTGAACAGACGACCGAAGTCTCCGTATTTAACAGTTGGTCGAAGCCACTGTCTTGAACAGATGGTCGAAGCATCTGTATTCAACAGATGACCAAGTCTCCGTATTTAACAGTTGGTCGAACCCTCTGTCTTGAACAATCGTCCGAAGCTTCAGTACTGAACAGACAACCGAAGTCTCTGTATTGAACAGTTTACCGAAGCCTGTCTTGAACAGATGGTCAGAGCCTCTGTCTTGAACATATGACCGAAGTCTCTGTATTTAACAGTTGGTCAAAGCTTCTGACTTATTCAGACGACCGAAGTCTCCGTATTTAACAATTGGTCGAAGCCTCTGTCTTGAACAGTCGTCAGAAGTTCCAGTACTGAACAGACGACCGAAGTCTCTGTATTGAACAGTTGGCCGAAGCCTGTCTTGAACAGAAGACCGGTGTCTCTGTCTTGAACAGTTGACGAAGTACCTGTATTTAACAGTTGGTCAAAGCCTCTGTATTACAATATATTCAAAGAAAATGTAAAATAGAAAATGGGTTGAACGATTTGTATCAGTCGACTTTGATTGTATGAAAGTTTACGACTAGATAGAACAAAGTATATACTAGATCAAGCATGTTTCATCATGTTAACTTAATATTAGAAATAAAATATTGAATATATATTTCATTTTCAAGGAAAAACATTAATACAAACAATAATGTTCTTTAATTCAAACTTGAAATAAAGAACTGGAAATCATTCATTATCTCTAAACATGTTAATATTACTAAAAATCTATAAAAAGTCTTATTTATTAAATAATTTTACGACTCCAGCTGTTTTATACAGAGGCCACAAATGCATTTAAATCATTTCACAAATTGTGCTTATTATTTTTCTAATTTTTATGGCTCAAATTACTTCGTTTCATTTCAATAAATAATATATCCAACTACTTACAAAGAAAGATAAAGAAGAAATATATTTTTATTATACATATGTATTTATGCATATTTTCTCAATGAAAAATTTCGATTCATTAAGTGATTTTTTTGGGGTTTTTGCTCATAATTAATGTACGTCATTTAAATTTATTTGTGTGTTTCGTTTCATCGAACTGAAGAATAAGCGAAACACTTTGCCAATTTTTTGTTTTCCGAAGAATTTCGAGCGGGCTGTTTGGGGGGAAAAAGAAAATATATAAAAGTATCTAAAATATAACAGGGTATATGAATTTTTATATCTTAATATAAATAAATTTGGTTCTTATTATTTTGAAAAAATTCTGATTGTTTTGTTTTATTTTTTTTGGTGGCGGGATATTTGAGTGATTGAATGTGAGTAAAAATAAATAAATAAAATGAATGCTGACGCTTTTCCTTTGGGATCTATAGATTTGTATGAAATATATATATAAATATAGACTTTTTGGTAGAAATACCCACTAACTATGTACATTAGGGTGGCCCCGTTTGTATGGAGAAAAAATAAGGTATCGATGTTCCCGTCTAAAATGAAAATTTGATTCATTCTAAGACTACGTTTTGAAATTTTTTCGTCCTGGGGTCAATATTTGGCGAGCTGGATCAAAGGATAAAAAGGTCCTTTTTTGAGGTTTTTTACATTTTTTCCATATTTCTTCCAAAGGAAGTATATGTAAATTTGGTATCATATGAAAGGTCTTTGAGAGACGCATTCAATTGGTTAAAAGAAATTTAAAAAAAAAAATGTTTAATTAAAAAATTTTAAAAATTTTCGACAAAATTTTAGTTTTTTTTATTTTTTTCATAGAATTTATTCAAATACATAGATGAAATTTCTTGATCATAAACATCATGTAATTTCACCGAAATGGTTTTTCTCGTTTTTTAAAATTCAGTCCAGTTCAATGTTTATTCAAATTTGTTTAAACCCAATTTCATCCCTATCTGACAATCTCTGTACTCAATTCATAGTATATGTAATGGGCATCAAAATAACTCAAATTTTATAAGCTTTCCATCGATGTATAAATTCGTATACTTTTCTTTTGTTACACTACGAATATTTAAATTTAAGCTAAAACATTATTCCATAATAATAATAATAATAATTTGCTTTTGAATGTTGTTGTATTTTGTCGTTTATTTTTAAAGTAATGAAGAATTTGTATAAAATCATTGACAACTAGTAAAATTTTAAGAGAAAATTTTGTCTCTTTTTTTTAATTTTTACAAAAAATCTTATATATGGTCACCTTAAAATCAAAAGGGCATAACAACCAAAAAAATAAAATTTTACATTTTGATTGGAAATAATACATTGCAACATAACACATTTTAGAACACTGTTGTCAACAATACCAATTTTATTTATTTTAATTTTATTAAAGAAAAATTCAAAGGGCATATCAGACATGATTGTGTAGGTTGGGAGATAATAAATGTAAGAACAAATCATATTTATAACAAAAATAGTTTTCATACTACATATTTATTATAAACTTATTATTTATTATATACTTCGTCAATTCACAATTCCAACACTCAATTTTAATTGTCAATCGTACACGGATTTAATAGATTGGAAAGAGGTAGCCTTCTCAGAGCCCCCTTGCATTCAATTTTACTCAACAGAACAATTAATGAAATACAACGACTCAAGCAACATTATAGATATTCCAGGTAAAACATTATAAATTCTCATAAAAATCGCGATAATAAAATTAAACTTTTTACTAGAAAATTATTTTATCTTTGGTTAAGCTATTATGTATAAAATCGTGATATTTTAATAATATATTACTAATTTCAGATTTTCTATGTCATTCACAAAATACAGAACGATTTGTACATTTTGTCAGTCAATCCATGCTATCAGTAATCGAAAAAAAATCGACCTTCTTATATTGCTAATAGAATATTTTCTATGAATTTATATTTTTAATTTTTAACTGTTAATTAATATTTCTCATTTAGCAAACAATATACTAAACAATGTAAAAATATATGTAATAAGCAGTTTTTCACATGTTACTTAAAATTAACAACAACATTCCAAAGGAATAACATTAAAATAATCATTATAGCGCGATGTATAGTAAATGTTTTAGCTTAAATTTAAATATTCGTAGTGTAACAAAAAAAAAGTATACGAAATTATACATCGATGGAAAGCTTATAAAATTTGAGTTATTTTGATGCCCATTACATATACTATGAATTGAGTATACAGAGATTGTCAGATAGGGATGAAATTGGGTTTAAACAAATTTGAATAAACATTGAACTGGACTGAATTTTAAAAAACGAGAAAAACCATTTCGGTGAAATTACATGATGTTTATGATCAAGAAATTTCATCTATGTATTTGAATAAATTCTATGAAAAAAATAAAAAAAACTAAAATTTTGTCGAAAATTTTTAAAATTTTTTAATTAAACATTTTTTTTTTTAAATTTCTTTTAACCAATTGAATGCGTCTCTCAAAGACCTTTCATATGATACCAAATTTACATATACTTCCTTTGGAAGAAATATGGAAAAAATGTAAAAAACCTCAAAAAAGGACCTTTTTATCCTTCGATCCAGCTTGCCAAATATTGACCCCAGGACGAAAAAAATTCAAAACGTAGTCTTAGAATGAATCAAATTTTCATTTTAGGTGGGAACATCCGCAACTTTAATTTTGGGGCCACCCTAATGTACATAAGTGAAGGAGTTTTGAAGGAATGTAATCTCTTTAGTTTTAATAAATTTTTACACAGTTTTGTAACCACCACCAAGAATATGGGTGGAGCGGTCGTAGAACCAAAAATTATATATATTATGGGTCCTTATAAAATTCTAACGCGATCTAGCTATGCCCATGCCTGTTGTTGGCTCGATAGGGCCTAGAGGGAAATATATATTCTCCAAATATTCTTTGTTGACCAGAAATGCTTGGTATTAAAAATAGGCAAAATCGGTAAAGTAGAAGTAGCGCTTACAAGCGCATACAATTTTGTGAAAATAAGCGAATTCACTTAATTGTGAATAAATTCGAATTCAATCCATAGATTTTTATCATCTATATCTCATTTTGTTGCTATTATATGTGGCTTTGTGATAAAATAATAAATCTGAACAATTTCTGTCGTTTTCGATTTTTCATGATTTTTTTAAAACAAAAAAATTTGCTATTTTCACGTAAAAAATATATTTTTTGCTTAATTTTGTTATTATAACTCCGAAACTACTGAGCGGATTGAAACGCAATATATATATGAAAAGTTGTACATAGCATGGAGAAAATGTTTTCAAAATTCAATCAATTGAAAGTAGAACACTAACAACTCAATTTTATGTATATCAAACAAAAAACTAAAATTTTGTGAAAATGAGCGAATTCACTTAATTGTGAATAAATTCGAAAATAATCCATTGATTTTTATGATCGATATCTCATTTTGTTCCTATTACATGTGGCTTTGCGATAAATAATAAATCTGAACAATTTCTGACGTTTTCGATTTTTTATGATTTTTTTAAAACAAAAAAGTTTGGTATTTTCACAATATATCGGACTAAGTGTTTTTGAGTTATCATTAATTATGTGTGGAAACGTCTAAAAAAATTCACAATTTTATTTAAATTTTTATACCCTTCACCTTCGTGAGAAGTTTGTCATTCCGTTTGTAATTTCTAAATTTTTCAATTCCGACCCTATAAAGTATATATATTCTGGATCCTTATAGATAGCGGAGTCGATTGAGCCATGTCTGTCTGTCTGTCTGTCTGTCTGTCTGTCTGTCTGTCTGTCTGTCTGTCTGTCTGTCTGTCTGTCTGTCTGTCTGTCTGTCTGTCTGTCTGTCTGTCTGTCTGTCTGTCTGTCTGTCTGTCTGTCTGTCTGTCTGTCTGTCTGTCTGTCTGTCTGTCTGTCTGTCTGTCTGTCTGTCTGTCTGTCTGTCTGTCTGTCTGTCTGTCTGTCTGTCTGTCTGTCTGTCTGTCTGTCTGTCTGTCTGTCTGTCTGTCTGTCTGTCTGTCTGTCTGTCTGTCTGTCTGTCTGTCTGTCTGTCTGTCTGTCTGTCTGTCTGTCTGTCTGTCTGTCTGTCTGTCTGTCTGTCTGTCTGTCTGTCTGTCTGTCTGTCTGTCTGTCTGTCTGTCTGTCTGTCTGTCTGTCTGTCTGTCTGTCTGTCTGTCTGTCTGTCTGTCTGTCTGTCTGTCTGTCTGTCTGTCTGTCTGTCTGTCTGTCTGTCTGTCTGTCTGTCTGTCTGTCTGTCTGTCTGTCTGTCTGTCTGTCTGTCTGTCTGTCTGTCTGTCTGTCTGTCTGTCTGTCTGTCTGTCTGTCTGTCTGTCTGTCTGTCTGTCTGTCTGTCTGTCTGTCTGTCTGTCTGTCTGTCTGTCTGTCTGTCTGTCTGTCTGTCTGTCTGTCTGTCTGTCTGTCTGTCTGTCTGTCTGTCTGTCTGTCTGTCTGTCTGTCTGTCTGTCTGCCTGTCTGTCTGTCTGTCTGTCTGTCTGTCTGTCTGTCTGTCTGTCTGTCTGTCTGTCTGTCTGCCTGTCTGTCTGTCTGTCTGTCTGTCTGTTGAAATCAATTTTCTGAAGACCCCAGATATCTTCGGGATCCAAATCTTCAATAATTCTGTCAGACATGCAGCAAAATCGGTCCATAAATAACTGAGATATGAGGAAAAAACCTGGACAACCTCGATTTTTGACCTATTTTTGATCTATATCTGAATTACTAAGTCATTAATATAGACAATATGGATATATAATGATAGATATTTCAAAGTCCATTGCAACGATGTAGATAAGGCTATAGTAAGTTGGCAGCCAGAGTACTTACAACTAATTTATGTAAAACAAAATTTTATACGGATTGCCGAGAATAAAGATGTCATGATTAATATTTTCACAGATTTCAGTTAGCAACTTATTGAATCTCTTATTGATAGTTTTTCTATTCGCGATAGTATTCCAAAATGGTTTTATTTCTACTAAATATTCATCAAACTTCCTCTAATGTTAAAAATACAAATTAATTTTCAAAACTTTTTTGGAAATTTTCAATCAAAACTACATTCTTTTCACGCCCTGCTTTGCCTCAAATAAGATTCATGATTTATTTTAATAAAAATATTATTATTATTTTACATTTTTCTTTGAATTTTATTTAAAATATGTGGAATTTCTTATTTTTGTAACGAACTCGTCGCAGTAGTTTGTCGTCAGTCTCACACTCACATAATTTTCCTACCAAATTTGGTTATTTGGCGCAAAATTAAAAGAAAAAAATAAACAAACTTTTGTTGTTTCGCATCAAATTAAATTGTAAATAATGGATTGAATAAATGAACGAAGAATGAAATGAATGAATGATTAACAAACAAATATGTAAATATAATTAAGTTGTTTATAATAAAGAAATCACAAAAATGTTGTTTATTTTGTTTAACGAGCCATTCGAGAAAGAAAAGTTCAATTAACTTTATTTTTAAATGACATCGTTGGCGTGACTACATAAATGTACACTAACACACCTACATAGGTGACCGGAAATGGTGGGCATAAAGGGCTCGGAACTATTCCTAATATTCTATCTATGATTATCAACTAGTCAGTTGATGATACTTTTGTTTATTCATTTGTAAGGAAACGTGCCACACAGAAGTGTCATTCGTTTGGCATTTCACCAAATTTCCCCAGACTAAAATAGTTTTTTTTTTTCATTTTTTGTCTAAGCAGAGTGTCCCCTGCAGGTTGGTCTTAGCGAATAGAGAAGGCCTGTTTGTATGACCGTATGTCCAAATCCAAGATAAAAATAACTAAAAATTATTCAGACTTAGGTCAGTTTTTAATTAAATAAAAAAAATAGACTCATCCAAAATAGCAGCAGGGAAATTTTATACTACTTACAAGTGAATTTAATTAAATAAAAAAATAGACTCATCCAAAATAGCAGCAGGGAAATTTTATACTACTTACAAGTGAAAATATATGTAGCTACAAATACTTGCTAAAATTATATTCTTAATAGATACATAAAATATGGAAAATTATAATTTCAAAATTTACTCCAAATTAATTAACAAGTAAGAGTGCTAAGGGTTATTTTTAAACCCCATAGAACCTAAAATTGTAAAAAATGAAAAGCTAATTTTAATCAAAAAATTTTTTTCTTCCAAAGATCAATATCTGGCATTAACATTTGAATGATTTCGGGCATATGACCACAGCGACTGTTCTTGACGAAGCACATTCTCGACGTCCAATTTTAGCCCACTTTTTCGAGATTGGCCTCCAAAGTGTCAATTGTTGTTGGTTTTTCAGATTAAAGCAGTGACTTGACGTGACCCCACTGGAAATAATCGAGAGGTTTGAAATCGCACGAACTTGCAGGCCAATTGGCAGGTCCATTTCTCGAAATCAAGTTATCTTCAAAATTGTGATTTCAATACATCGATGGTACGTGGCACCATCCAGGAGCATCCATATTCTCATACAAAAAATCATTGATCAGGGTCCGGTAACGATCTCCATTGAAGAAATAAGGTTAATTTTTGAAGAAATAAGGTCCGATGATGCCACTAGCCTGTACAACGCACCAAACGATGAATTTTTCTGGATGTAATGAAGTCTGTAGGGTCTGTTGTGGATTGATTTGACTTCATATCAGGCAATTTTGTTTATTAACAAACCTGGTAGGCCAAAAATGAGCCTCATCGCTGAACATAGTTTTGCAATCCAAAGTAAATTTTGATAATTTTGTAAGTTCTATCGCCCTTAAAAAAGCATCCTTTATATTCGGCTGTACTGAATCTTACATACACTTTACCAATGATTACTTTAAGAAAAATATTAAAAGCTATTTTTTTGTAAATAAAATTCTGATGAAAAAAAGTGGTAAAAACAATTTTTTTAAATTTGGGTGAAAAATCGAGATAGTCGCTTTTGCTTATATCTCAGCTTGGACTACAATCATGTGTGAAAGTTATTTGTGGGCTTCGTGAAGATAATTTCAACAGACAGACGGACAACGCTATATCGAATCCGATCTAGAATATATATGGGGCATTTCATGTCAAGTGAACCAACTTTTGAAATCGATGTCTTCCGATCGGGATGAAATTTGCACCAAGGTTAGTTAGATAGTAACTCAGGCACAATTTTTCAACAAGATCGGTCGAGAACTCTCTGAGTTGACATTTTGGCCAAGCAGGTGCTTTTTCTTATTCATGTATCTTATTACTTATTGTTCTTAGCATAATGAGTCACAAATAGCTTAGATAGCTCTTTCTTCTTTCGAAAAAAAATATTTAAAAAAAATAAAAAATTTTTAATATTATTTTTCCGAAATCAAATTTTTTTGTTTTTTTTTAAAAAAATGGGCCCTTTTTTCTTAAAATAAAACTTAGATATTTTTCTTGAAGACCTATTTGGTCGCTTAGTGGGATGCGAGTGGGATATCTATCAAAATAAATATTTTTTAACTCAAGACATACAATTTTTGACCATTTTTGGGTCAAAATGGCTGAGTTTTTCGTGATTTTAAAGGTTGAGGGTCATTTGGAACCCAAGTGCTATAAGGGTTAATTTAATTAAATTCTTTTTTTCCTCAAGTTTCATTAAAATCTGCACAAAAATATATAGCATTTCGCAATCTTTCCATAAGAAATTCCAAATATTGAAAAAATTTACCTTTGACCTCCACGATTTAAAGGTTAACGTTTTCCGATTTAAGTAAAACTTTCAGAGTGTGTTTAAAATTATCTGTACTATAATATTATGAATAGGTTTTACTTAAAATTTATAACAGTAAGGAAATTGGGCTCATTCACCAAAATATTTTTTTTTTCATCATTTATTTATTGTATCTTCATTATTTAATGAACTAACAATAAGTGGTTCAAATCTTATATCTAATATTATTATTTAATTAGTCCAGCCAGTGCCGGACGAAAAAATTTTGTGTTCATGGTTGTTTTGGTTAAATTGGCATTCTTCCTTCTAGATTAGGTCTGCTGTGTCCCTCCTTCTTAATCGAGTGTGGCCACGGTTATCTAATATGTTGCGGGCCAGCGGGTTTGGGTGAACTTCAAGTTTTTTTTAAATATTTTTGTACGTTTTTCGAGATTTCAGTTTTTACAATGGGCACGTTCAGATCTTTGTGTATATTCGCGGTTTTGATATACCAGGGGGCAACTGTGATCATTCTTAGAAGCTTGTTTTGGCGTCTTTGGATCTTTTCTACATTTGACGCTGAGGCCGTGCCCCATAATTGTATGCCATAACACCATATCGGTTTTATGATCATGTTATAAAGTAGAAGTTTACAATCTAAACTAAGCGTGGAGTTTCTGCCAATAAGCCAATTAATTTGAATTGATTTCAATTTCATTTGAGTCAACTTTGCATCTATATGACTTTTCCATGTAATGCGACGATCGAGATGTATTCCGAGGTATTTCACTTCCGATTGTTGAATTATTGTTTGGTTATTGATATGAATAGGGGGGCATGATTCTCTACGCAATGTAAATGTAATGTGTGTACATTTTTGCTCGTTGACTTTAATTTTCCATTGTTTTAACCATTTTTCTAATTCAAATATGTGGTTTTGTAAGTAACGAGACGCTTCTTGAGGGTTTTCATGAATGCTTAGAATAGCAGTATCATCAGCAAATGTTGATGTATGAGTGCGATTGTTAGTTGGCATATCAGACGAATACATCAAATATAAAAAAGGTCCCATGATACTGCCTTGGGGGACTCCAGCTTCAATGGGTTGTGCAGTACTTAAAAAGTTTCCCTCTTTAACCTTAAATGTTCGACCAGTTAAATAGCTTTCCAACAGCTTATGTGTGTTTGCCGGTAAATTTTGACTCAATTTGTATATTAATCCAGCATGCCATACCTTATCAAACGCTTGAGAGATGTCGATGAAGAGTGCAGAACAGTATTTCTTTTCTTCAAACGCTTTTCTCACCATATTTACAAGTCTTTGGGTTTGTTCGATAGTACTGTGTTTTCTTCTAAATCCAAATTGATGATTCGGAATACAATTGTTTTCAGTTAACATCGGGTACAACTTGTTCATAAGTATCTTCTCAAATAGCTTTGATATATTAGACAATAGGCTGATGGGTCTGTATGATTCTACTTTTGTGTGATCTTTTCCCGGCTTGGGTATCATGGTAACCAGTGAAACCTTCCATTCTGGAGGATAATATTCAAGTCGTAATATAGCATTAAAAATAAAAAGAATTATTTTTATTGCTATCCGGGGTAGCTCCATAAGCATCTTGTTGCTGATCTTGTCCATACCAGGCGCTTTCTTGGGATTTAAATCAGCAATAGCATTTTCGATCGCTCGAATCTCAAAACGTAGGGGTACGACTGCTCCAAAATAGGGTGCAACAGGTAACAACTCAATTGCTTCGTTTGATGTGTTCGGTGTAAATACTTTTTTTAAATGATTAACAAACAGATTCCCTTTTTCAGTATCATTTATTGCCCAACCACCACTTGAATTTCGCAAGGGGGACTTATATATAACGGGTCTTTTAAGATTTTTTGTTGCTCGCCATAATGAGTAATCCGATTGCGGGGTTGCGTCCAGGCTTTCTAAATATTTATTCAATGATTCCATTTTTCGAAATTCCAAGAGCTTTTTAAGTCTTTTTATACAATCTTTAAGCTTCGATTTTAGTTGGGGGATCTGTGCAATTGCCACTCTCTTCGAAATCTTCTTTTTTCATTTAAGAGCCGTTCGACATCTGCAGAATTAATTCTATTATATCTGAATTGTCGTGGGGTTTGGGTAGCATGTTGAGCAGCCAGTCTGAGATTTTTATCGAAGTTGATAAGAGAGTGATCGATGTTTTCTGGTGTTCTTAGCGGTATGTTTTCCGAGCAATGTGTACTGAGGTATTTTTTATATTTGAGCCAATTTATTCTTGTGCCTGCAAAACACGATCTTTAGGGGTAATCAGTCGTGATCCCCAGAATGTGTGCTTAGCATTATAATCGCTAGCAGCCAGGAAACGGGGGCCTAGTGATTTAAAAAATCTATTATATTGACTTTCTGTAATTGAGAATCTTGGGGGTGAGTATATCGATGAAATCACTAAGTTTCGATGAAAATCTTCAAGACAGATTGTAGTAGCTTGAAGATAATCTTCGCAAAAATCACACATTAAGTAGTGTTTTATTCGAGCTTTTATTAAAATTGCCGAGCCTCCGCATGCTCTACCTCTGGGATCTTTGGTGTCATATATTACATATCCATTTATGAGTTTGTAAAGTTATTTACCGATTGCACAAGAGTTTCTATTGTAGATTCTAGTCGGGTAAAATTGAAAATTGGCGTTTGCTCTCTTACCTCTGGGTTCATATTTTCGTTTTTCACCAAAATATGGACAAAAAATTAGTTTTTCTTGAAAATCGCAAAATTTAAATCGAAGGTACGCAAAAACTGTAAGAGGTATTGACATATTTTTTTATATTTTTATTCCCTATTATGATCTCAATAAATCCCAATGTGATGTTCGAAAAATTCTGAAATTTGTTAACAAAATTTTTAAAAATTGAAAATGGAGACTCGAAACAGCCGTTAAAAATATTTTTTTTGGCCATACCTACGAATAGGTTAACGGTATCCTACGAAGACAAAAATTCATACACAAGTAAATACGGATATATTTTAAATAAAAATTAGCTTTTATTTTAATTTTTCACGAAATATGTTAATTTTTTCCCTAAATTTCTTGTTCAAGTGGCCTGAGACACATTAATGGTCTGGCGAATTTGTAATAACTTTAACATTTTTTAAACAAATTTTGTCATTTATATCTCATTACAACGATGCAAAAGTATTTATTTAGTAGCAAAATTTGCATTTTTTCCAAATTTTGGATTCATTTTTAATGTAATACTCATTAATATAAATAAATCTATATTTTAGAAAACAATACAGAAAGTTAACGAGTTTCACCTATTTATTCCATCTAAATACTAAAATTTTGCATATATCTGAACTTTGACCTCGATGCGCGTCTAGAAATCGTTGTCCGATTTGGCTCAAATTTTCAGCACAGTCACAGTATTCCACCCGGCACTCTTTGAAATCTAAAAAAAAATCGGCTGTCACTCTAATACAGATAACTGACAAATTGAGCATCTCACATTTTTCTCACAGCTTTCTTCGGCTCCGTCAACTATTAACTTCCACATTTTAATATATCACTTAAAAATAACAGTCGTAATTCAGATCTGGGTGGAGAAAGAGCTCGCGCGTCATTGTCATTTCGCTGCCTTCGACAGTTTTGCGGCTCACTCTCGCATTGGATAATGTTTGGCGTCGTCTAACTGTACCGCGTTACAGTTTCTCGAAGTTTGCATTGTCCACATGCAATCGTTTTTGGTTTTCATAACCTAACTTTTTAATAAATGATTTAAAGTTCCAACTTCCTATATGAAGATATAGGTCGACTGGGAACAAAAATCAACGTGGGATAACCTGGCAATTTAAATTTAAAAACAAACTGTACCTTTTCTAGAATGACGAAATGTTAAAATATTTCTTCAAATTGATTTGGCTCCAAAACCCTTGCAATCCATGTTATTACTAAAATTATAAGTTTATGTCTTGTTTTTCTTAATAAATATGAAATTCACCTAACATTTTCTGGCGAGTGTACCTGAGCAAATTAAAAAAAATCATACGGAAACATATCAACAAATGTACTATGAAGATGGCACACGAACATTTTAAGTGACTTGTAAGCGCCGATGCAAAGAGCTAATTTCTTTGCACTCCAAGAAAAAAATATATGAAAAGAAGAGCACAACAAATAAGTACGCAAAACAACAACAAAAAGTCAAAAGTGAATATTCATGTTAATGGTATTTCAAAGTACCCAACAGTTCTGGAAGACGGTCCCAAATTAGTGATTTTACGTATCATTTAAAGTGACCACTAGTTACATAAATAGCTAGTTATTTTAACATGTGCATGTCCTAAGCAGGGTGTCAATTGACCCTATATAGATTACAAAGAGACAGCTGGTCCAAAGAAGTCAAGGTATTGGATTCGCAGACCATTTACATAGAGCTAGCTACCTTACTATCTATCTAACTGATAACTAGTTATTTCAACATGTGTGAGTGCTAAGCGTAAGCTAATTGTTCTCAAATAGTCAGTTATAAAGACATTTTCTAAACACCCCAATAACCAATTGAATCGTTTATTTCAAAAACCAGTCAAGCAACAACTTATTGATTTTGAAAAAATAAAAGAAAACTTCCTAGCTACCTAAAAATTACTTTTACAAAATTTAAATTTTTTCCTATGAAAGTCAACCATTTGTGTAACTGTTTGGAAATAGGAATTCCACCCCCCCCAAAACCGAAAAGTTTTCATATAAAAAAAGTAAAAAAAAATAAATATGTAGAACAAATTTAATTACAAAACAAACAAACCCCCCCCCCCCACACACAAAATGTTTGACCTAGATCCACGCCTGATCTATATTAACATATATTTAAAAAATATTATAAAGTATTCGTCATCATACATTCATTCTGCTGCCATTGTAGGCCATTGAATTATATTTCCATAAAACTCTCCACATCCCACCAAGTAGGGTTTTAGAGCTGGTAAACCTTTTCCCTTTTTCTCATTTATTGTGACCTACAACATTTATGAAAAAATAAATAGATTAGGGCCTAATATTACAAAGTAAAAAATAAACCACTTGACGTATTTCAGCAATAAACACAGATTTATCGGCTTTGCTTCACCATAATAGGGGGCAGTATTGAATTTTGTTTGCATTAAACACAGCTTTTACATTTACAAAACAGTAAACGCCCAATAACTCAATTTTTGATTTTTTTTGTTACTTGACTGGTTTTTGAAATAAACGATTAAATTGCTTCAAACCTTCCTCCAACTACTCTCGAATAGATTCTTTCTGGTGTAAGTAAGTAGCTCCCACAACAAATCAGTACAAAATAAACTTTTATAGTGACTAAACTCTAGATTACTTAGAGACACTTTAGAGACAATTGATTTCCCTCTAGATTACCTGTGATGTATAAAGTAACCAATCACTTTGTAAAAAACCAGTTCGTAAGTACAACCCACAAAAAAAGAGCAATTCAAAATAAAGGTTTAAAGTGACTACACTCTAGATTACTTAGAGACACTCAAGTGGCAATTGACTTCATGCTAGATTACATGGGATGTGTAAAGTAACCAATCACTTTGTAAAAAACCAGTTCGTAAGTACAACCCACAAAAAAGAGCAATTCAAAATAAAGGTTTAAAGTGACTACACTCTATATTACTATGAGGCATTTAAGAGACAATTGACTTCATACTAGATTACCTGGGATAAGTAAAGTAACCAAATAACTATGTAAAAAACAGTTTGTAAGTAGAACTCACAAAAAAAGACTAGTACAAAACAGTGTCTACACTCTAGATTACTAGGAGGCATTTAGGTGACAATTGACTTCATGATAGATTACCTGGGATAAGTAAAGTAGCTCCCACAAAAAAGCAGTACAAAATAAACGATTAAAGTGACTACACCCTAGATTACTTAGAGACACTTAAGAGACAATTGATTTCCCTCTAGATTACCTGTGATGTATAAAGTATCCAATGACTTTGTAAAAAACTAGTTCGTAAGTACCAATCACGAAAAAAGAGCCTTTTAAAATAAAGGTTTAAAGTGACTACACTCTAGATTACTTAGAGACACATAAGAGACAATTGACTTCATGCTAGATTACCTGGGATGTATAAAGTATCCACTGACTTTGTAAAACCCCAGTTCGTAAGTAGCATTCACAAAAAGAGAGCAGTTCAAAATTAACGTTTAAAGTGACCACAGTCTACATTACTTAGAGACACATAAGAGACAATTGACTTCATGCTAGATTACCTGGGATAAGTAAAGTAACCAAAAGACTATGTAAAAAACAGTTTGTAATAGTGTCTACACTCTAGATTACTATGAGGCGCTTAAGTGACAATTGACTTCATGCTAGATTACCTGGGATAAGTAAAGTAACCAATGACTTTGTAAGAAACTAGTTCGTAAGTAGCTCCCACAAAGAAGCAGTACAAAATAAACTTTTATAGTGACTAAACTCTAGATTACTTAGAGACACTTTAGAGACAATTGGTTTCCCTCTAGATTACCTGGGATAAGTAAAGTAACCAATCACTTTGTAAAAAACCAGTTCAAAAGTACAACTCACAAAAAAGAGCAGTTGAAAATAAAGGTTTAAAGTTACTACACTCTAGATTACTTAGAGATACTCAAGTGGCAATTGACTTCATGCTAGATTACATCGGATGTGTAAAGTAACCAATCACTTTGTAAAAAACCAGTTCGTAAGTACCTCGCACAAAAAAAGAGCAGTATAAAATTAACTTTAAAGTGACCACACTCTATATTACTATGAGGCATTTAAGAGACAATTGACTTCATGCTAGATTACCTGGGATAAGTAAAGTAACCAATGACTTTGTAAAAAACTAGTTCGTAAGTAGCTCCCACAAAAAAATCAATACAAAATAAACGTTTAAAGTGACTACACTCTAGATTACTTAGGGACACTAAAGAGTCAATTGACTTCATGCTAGATTACCTGGGATGTACAGACACTTAAGAGACAATTGACTTCATGCTAGATTACCTAAGTATCCACTGACTTTGTAAAACACCAGTTCGTAAGTAGCATTCACAAAAAGAGAGCAGTTCAAAATTAACGTTTAAAGTGACTACATTCTAGATTACTTACAGACACTTAAGAGACGATTGACTTCATGCTAGATTACCTAGAACATATAAAGTAACCAATTGACTTCTATCTGCATTACAAAGAGCACATACGTCTCAAATGATCAAAAATATTTAAATTGGAGTCAGACATTAGTGTCCATTACTATCTTTTGGAAAACTTCTGGGTTACTATACGTAAACAAGAAGCACAACAAGTATCTAAAAGATGCACAGATACAACAGCAACCAAAGAGAAAGGCGCATGCATGCAACAGCGAAGCGAGTATCTTACAAATCAAAACAAATAAAATAAAAACAAAACTGAACTCAACTGAACAAAGAGAGACCAGACCAAAAGAAACGGGCCAAAGAAGTAGATTTACATACAATTATAAACGAACTGACTGAACTATTCGCATTTGTGGTATAAATAAAACTTGAAAAAAAATCTTTTCTTTTGTTCAACAAAAATTTCGTGTAGTTTTATTTTCTTTTAAAATTTTGTTGTGGGTATAAAATGAAAAAGTTGATAAAAGATGTGCTCACTTTTGTCCCGGCAATCAAACGGAAAAGAAGTGGTTGTTATTATAAATATAAACCACAGCAGCATTGAAAACTGTTGAGATTTGAATTTTAAATAATTCTTTGTTAACATTGAAATAAGAAACACGTGAATTTTGAATTAAAGAAAAACGTAAAAGAAGAAATTTCTGAATGAATTTTTGTGTTTATAAATTCTAACACGCATATATTTGTAGTTTGGCTCTTTTTCTCAGTTGTTGATGAGTTAAAGAAAAATATTTTTTTTTATTAATAAAAACCATAGAGAATTTGGAAAAAGTCAACATTTTCATTTAGAACGTCAAAGTGAAAAGATAGCTAGATATAAATCTTAAATTTTAAACATTTTATAATTCAGAAAAAAAAAAATAAGATAATAAATCTTTTGTTAAAAATATAAAATAAAATATATAGTGAATTTAAAAAAAAATATCAAAAAATTACATAAATTTTTTTTAAAAAAAAGTGATAACAATTTGTGGTATTTAAAAACTTAAAAACCCATAACGTTTTATTTTGTTAAGTGTATGTAATCATAACAAACACCGTTACTTTAAAACAATTTGAAAACAAACTGATTTGATTACATTCGATTTTCAAACCGTTAATGCGTTTATTGTTCATTCGAAACTTATAACGACGCGTGTTGGTTATGTGGTGTTAACAGTTCAGCTTAAGACAGCGAATATAACAATAAAATATATTAAAAAAGAAGAAAAAAAACTGCATTTATTTAACTATAAATTCAAAATAAAGTAAAAACAGCAATAAAATTTATATTTATTTATTTATTTGTTATTTTTGTAAATAAATTCATTTAAATAATAATAAAACCATGGATGTATCACATGAATTGGGTGCTTTGCGTTTTGTTGTGGTAAGTTATCAATCGAAACGTAACTTAATATACTTTCAAAATTTATTACAGCATATAACAATACGTGAATTAAAACCGTTACAATTTACATAAAATTAAGGCAAATTATGCACTTTTATTTAATTTACTTTAACAATTTGTTTACTGTTGCTACAAATTTCAAATAATATTGAATGCCCACTAGATTCGATTTCCCAATCGTTTGTCAAAACATTGAATACAATAACTTTAGACCAAAGTTAGAAAGAATTAATTAATTATTAATTACTATGAATTAATGCATTACGAATTAATTCATAGTACATACTAATGAATTATTACATCAAATGTATTGAATTCAATCTTTATAGAATTCATAACTGGCTGAATGCCTTTTTCTTCAATTATAATTATAGACTCTAGTTTAGTTTATAGCTTTCTCGTTCACTTGAAAACGATTAGGTTCGAAAGAATTAATTATTAATTCAATTTTCAAAATCAAATAGAATTTTTATCTTACCCATTCTATTAAATAATTCATTACGAATTGATTCATAAGCATGGTTTCTCCAAAACAATTAATTCTTAATTAAATTTTCAAAATAAAAAAAATAACATTTTTCTTATTAATTTATTTCGAATTGATTCACA
Source organism: Calliphora vicina (assembly GCF_958450345.1). Lineage (NCBI taxonomy): Eukaryota > Metazoa > Arthropoda > Insecta > Diptera > Calliphoridae > Calliphora > Calliphora vicina. The sequence goes on along the minus strand of NC_088783.1, from coordinate 106,600,924 downwards.
GGCTTAGTTCCTGAATACTGCAGACATATTAAATACATTCCTTTGGGAATTTATTATTTATAGAATTAATTCATTACCATTCAAGTCTCCTTTGATTCAAATTCATTAGAAAATAGCTTTTTAAAATTTAATAACTAATTCAATTTTTCTTCAATTCAAATCTATTGCAAATAGGCTTTAGAATTTTTTTCAAAACTCTAGTTTATAACACTTTCGTTCACTTGAATACAATAACTTCAGACCAAAGTTAGAAAGAATTAATTCTTAATTACTGTGAATTAATGCATTAATGCATATGAATTAATTCATAGTACATACATACTAATGAATTATTACATCAAATATATTGAATTCAATCTTTATAGAATTCATAACTGGCTGAATGCCTTTTTCTTCAATTATAATTATAGATTCTAGTTTAGTTTATAGCTTTCTCGTTCACTTGAAAACTATTAGGTTCGAAAGAATTAATTCTTAATTAAATTTTCAAAATCTAATGCAATTTTTTCTCTTACCCATTCTATTAAATAATTCATTACGAATTGATTCATAAGCATAGTTCCTTCAAAACAATTAATTCTTAATTATACCCTACACCACCATAGTGGGGAGGGTATTATGCGTTTGTGCAGATGTTTGTAACGCCCAAAAATATTAGTCTAACACTCACCTTAAAGTATACCGATCGACTTAGAATCACTTTCTGAGTCGATTAAACGGTGTCCGTCCGTCCGTCTGGTCGGCTGGCTGTCCAATTTTCGCAATTTTGAATATATTTCGATGAAATTTGGTACATATTATTTTTTCGGCTCAAGGACCAAGCCTATTGAAACTGGCTGAAATCAGTCCATTATTTCACCTAGCCCCCATACAAATGTCCCTCCGAAATTGGACTTTATCGGTCATAAATGTTTAATTTATATATGTATCTCCACAAATTCCGCTCCAAATAAGTTTTATATACACAAAATTCATGTCACCAAATTTTGTTACGATCGGTCCATAATTAGTCATAGCTCCCATATAGACCCGCTTCCGAAAATCACTTTAACGTGCATAAATCCCTTAAAAATGTTGGTATACACACAAAATTCATAGTTAACTTTAATATAGACATAAATCACACGACCTAATTTCATGGTGATCGGTCCATAATTGGTCATAGCCCCCATATAAGGCCCACTTCTGAAAATCACTCACGAATATAAATTATTGAAATTTTAAAAGAAAAATGTTTTTGCTCTTTTACTTAGTGTAGGGTATTATATGGTCGGGCTTGACCGACCATACTTCCTTACTTGTTAAATTTTCAAAATAAAAAAAAATAACATTATTCTTATTAATTTATTTCGAATTGATTCACAGGCTTAGTTCCTGAGTACTGCAGACGTATTAAATACATTCCTTTGGGAATTTATTATTTATAGAATTAATTCCTTACCATTCAAGTCTCCTTTAATTCAAATTGATTAGAAAATAGCTTTTTAAAATTTAATAACTAATTCAATTTTTCTTTAATTCAAATCTATTGCAAATAGGCTTTTGAATTTTTGTTTTCAAAACTCTAATTTATAACACTATCGTTCACTTGAATACAATAACTTCATATCAAAGTTAGAAAGAATTAATAAATTCTTAATTCATTTCCATAATCATTTTCAGCTCTTAACCATTTCATTAAAGAATTCATTACGAATTAATTCATAGTACTAATATAAATAAATATATTGAATTCATTCCTTTTAGAATTCATTCATAAGTTGAATCCTCTTTTCTTAAATTATAATTAGATAATTCTAAAGTAGAGTATTTTGTCAATACTCTACTTTAGTTTGTAAGATTCTTGTTCACTGGAATACGTTAATGTTCAAAACAATTCTTATTTCTATTTTCAAAATCAAATAAAATTTGTATCTTACCCAATAATTCATTACGAATTGATTCATAAGATTAGTTCCTTTAAGAATTCCTTCTTTTTAGTAATAATTCCTTATCATTCAAGTCTTCTATTCATTAGAAAATAGCTTTCTAATATTTAATGACTGATTCAAATAGGATTTAGAATTTTTATTATTTTTTTTAACTCTAGTTTATAACACTCTCGTTCAACAATGAACTAGTTCTTTACCATTTCATTAAATAATTCATAGTCCTAATTAATTAGTACGTCAAATGTATTGAATTCATTTCTTTTTAGAATTCATTCTTTATTATTAATTCTAATTCCTTGCTGAATCCATTTTTCTTCAATTATAATTAAATAAACCCTAGCTTCAACTTCCTACTTGTTTGTCAATACTCTACTTTAGTTTATAACATTATCGTTCGATAGAACTAATTCTTAATTCAATTTTCAAAATCAAATTAAATTTTTTCTCTTATCCATTCTAGTAATGAATTTATTACGAATTGAATCACAGACTTGAATTTAATTCATTCTTTATAAAATTATTTCCTTATCATTTAATTTTTCTTTAATTCAAATTCATAACAAAACAGCTCTATAAAATTTATTGAATGATTAACATTTTCAAAATCAAATTAAATTTACTTATTCTCTTACACATTCTAGTAATGAATTTATTACGAATTGATTCATTGTATTAGTTCCTGAGTACTACAAACGTATTGAATGCCTTCCTTTTAAAATTAATTCCTTGCTGAATCCTTTTTTCTTCAATTATAATTAAATTAACCAAAGCGTCGACTTCCTACTCGTTTTTCAATACTCTAGTTTAGTTTATAACATTCTCGTTCACTTTCGGTTTGAAAGAATTAATTCTTAATTCAATTTTCAAAATCAAGGAAAATTGTTTCTATTACCCATTTTAGTAATGAATTTATTACTAATTGATTCACAGGCTTAGTTCCTGAGTACTGGAAACGTATTGAATTCATTCCTTTGGAAATTCATTATTTATTTGAATTAATTCCTTATCATTCAAGCTTTCTTTAATTCAAATTCATTACGAAATAACTTTATAGAATTTATTGAACGATTAAAATTTTCAAAATTAAATTACCCCATTTCCAATTGCATTTCAGAAGTTTCCAATTGAATTTCAGAATTTTCTAATTATATTTCAAAAAATTCCAATTAAATTTTAGAAAATTCAATTTTTTTTCAGAAATTTCCAATTATATTTCAGAAGTTTCCATTTATATTTCAGAACTTTCCAATTGAATATCAGAATTTTATTTTTAGAATTCATTCTTTATTATTAATTCTAATTCCTTGCTGAATCCATTTTTTTCAATTATAATTAAATAAACCCTAGCGTCAACTTCCTACTTGTTTGTCAATACTCTACTTTAGTTTATAACATTCTCGTTCGAAAGAACTAATTCTTAATTCAATTTTCAAAGTCAAATTAAATTTTTTCTCTTACCCATTCTACGATTTGATTCACAGGCTTGAATTTAATTCATTCTTTATAAAATTAATTCCCTATCATTTAATTTTTCTTTAATTCAAATTCATTACAAAACAGCTCTATAAAATTGATTGAATGATTAAAATTTTCAAAATCAAATTAAATTTATTCTCTTACACATTCTAGTAATGAATTTATTACGAATTGTTTCACAGTCTTAGTTCCTGAGTACTACAAACGTATTGAATGCATTCCTTTTAAAATTAATTCTTTATAGAATAAGGAATTAATTCTGAATCCTGAATCCTTTTTTCTTCAATTATAATTAAATAAACCAAAGCGTCGACTTCCTACTCGTTTTTCAATACTCTAGTTTAGTTTATAACATTCTCGTTCACTTTCGGTTCGAAAGAATTAATTCTTAATTCAATTTTCAAAATCAAGGAAAATTTTTTCTATTACCCATTATAGTAATGAATTTATTACTAATTGATTCACAGGCTTAGTTCCAGAGTACTGGAAACGTATTGAATTCATTCCTTTGGAAATTCATTATTTATTTGAATTAATTCCTTATCATTCAAGCTTTCTTTAATTCAAATTCAATATAAAATGGCTCTATAAAATTTATTGAACGATTAAAATTTTCAAAATCAAATTACCCCATTTCAAATTGTAGTTCAGAAGTATTTCAAAAAATTCCAATTAAATTTCAGAAAATTAAATTTTTTTTCAGAAATTTCCAATTATATTTCAGAAGTTTCCATTTATATTTCAGAACTTTCCAATTGAATTTCAGAATTTTCCAATTTTATTTCAGAATTTTCTAATTTTATTTCAGAAATTTCCATTTGTATTTTAGAAGTATTACCCCCATATGCATAAACAGTTTATAAATTTATCAAAGGTTTATAAAACCAAATTTCCATACAAAATCAGTTTTATAAACCTTTGATAAATTTATAAACTGTTTATGCATATGGGGGTTAATTTATACTTAAAAAGTTTCTTATTGTATTTCAGAAATTCATATTTGTATTTCAGAATTTTCTATTTGTATTTCAGAAACTTCCATTGGTTTTCAATTCAATTCAAAAATTCTGATATATAAATGGAAGTTCCTGAAATACAATTAGAAAATTCTGAAATACAATTGGAAAATTCTAAAATTTAATTGGAAAGTTCTGAAATATAAATGAAAACTTCTGAAATATAATTGGAATAATCTGAAATAAAATTAGAAAAATCTGAAATATAATTGGAAATTTCCGAAATAAAATTTGAATTTTTTGAAATATAATTAGAAAATTTTGAAATTTCTGAAATACAAATGGAAAATTCTGAAATATAATTGGAAATTTCTAAAATTCAATTAGAAATTTCTGAAATATAATTGAAAATTTCTAAAATTCAATTGGAATTTTCTGAAATATAATTAGACATTTATGAAGTTCAGTTGGGAATTAATGGAATAAAATTAGAAAAAATCTGAAATACAAATGGTATAGTAAAGAATTTATTACGAATGGATCACAGGCTTAATTCCTGAGTACTGCAAACGTATTGAATTCATTCTTATAGAATTAATTCCTTTAATTGAATTTTTTTTCATTTCAAATCTATTTTATTTTTTGTAAATTATTTAAAACATAACAAATTGAATGAAGAACAATTATTCTCATTCACTTTGGATTAGATTTCAATGAACAAAAATTTAACCATTCAAATATGAAATTAATTTTATTATGAATTAAGTTCATTATAAGTTAATTCAACAATTAATGAATTCTATTCAAATACAAGTTTTTGTATGTTGTATGGAATGAATTTCTAACGTTTTTTAATGCTGGCTTAAGATTTTAGTAACATATTTCAAACTAAATTCATCTTTTAATCATTTCATTAAAGAATTCATTACGAATAATTCATAGGCTTAATTTCCAAGTACTTCAAAAGTATTGAATTCATTGCTTTTAGAATTCATTATTTGTAGAATTAATTTCTTATTGAATTTTTCAAGGCTTCTTTAATTTAAATCCCTTAAAAATCATCATTAAAATTTTCTTTAATTCCAATTCTTTATAAAATTTATTGAATGATTATTTTTTTCCTCAATTCAAATCTTTAGAAGTATTTTTTTCAATTCTTTTTGTAAGTTATTAAAAACAAAACAAACATAAAATTTTATGAAGAAAAAATATTTTCATACACTTTGGAATAGTTTTGAATTAACCAAAATTTGGATATTCAAATATTGAATGCATTTTTGTGACGAATTAATTAATTCCAATAAGCAACATAGCCCCAAAAATTCAAACATTTAAATATATAGTTTACCGAATAAGCCCCAAAAATTCAAACACTGGAATATTTTGTTGGAATTTGACTTGAATTCTGATATAATTATGTTTTAAACTTGAAAAATATTTGAATAAGATATGTCTTGAATTTATATTTCCTTTTAACTGGAGAATGCTGTTGAAATAAAATGTAATTCAATTGCTTGACTATAATTCAAGGCTTGAATTACACTTGCTTTCAACTTGAATTCCAATAAAAATTCTTATTGGGATTCTATACCCACCCAATAAGCCCCAAAAATTCAAGCACTTGAACATTTTGTTGGAATTTGACTTGAAGGCAAATGTAATTATATTTTAAACTTGAATAATATTTGAAAAAATTAAATATTTTTCAAACAAAAAACATATGACTTGAATTTATGTTTTCTTTTTTACTGGATAATGCTATTGAAATAAAGTGTAATTCAATTGCTTGACTATAATTCAAGGCTTGAATTATAATTGTTTTCAACTTGCCCAATAAGCATTTTTACTGGAATAGAAAGCAAGTGTAATTCAAGCCTTAAATTATAGTCAAGCAATTGAATTACATTTTATTTCAATAGCATTCTCCAGTAAAAAAGAAAACTTAAATTCAAGTCATATGTTTTTTGTTTGAAAAATATTTTATTTTTTCAAATATTATTCAAGTTTAAAATATAATTACATTTGCCTTCAAGTCAAATTATAGTTGTATTACACTTTATATCAATAGCATTCTCCAGTAAAAAGTAACATAAATTCAAGCCATATCTTATTCAAATATTTTTCAAGCATAAAACATAATTATATTAGCATTCAAGTCAAATTCCAACAAAATGTTCAAGTGCTTGAATTGTTTTGTTGCTTTGGTGCTTATTGGGTGCAAATACAAGCCTTGAAATGAAGTCTAAAGAATTTGTTTTATTAAGAACGTCTGTATGGAATGAATTGCTGATATTTTTTAATTGGAAGGGCTCAGGAAAGGAGGGCAAATTATTGTTAGTTTACATTTGGTTAGATTTTTTATGTTAATCATTATAAAATCCTGTTGCTTCATAAAATTGTTCCCTAGATGGGATCTAAAAGTCATTCTAGCATCAAAACTTCTTTCCCATTTTTGGGTGGCTAAAGCCCATCAGCACAAAAATGGTGTAACCCACAATTTTTTTTGGTTGCTGTTCTGGTGTTACAACAGTCTTTACATTAACAATATCAATACAAAAGTGGGGTAAGCTATCTTTTGGTATTTGTGGTTACACCACTTTTGCATTGATAGACTTATATAGTGACCCATTGATTCAATAACTTCAGTGCACATTCCATAAATTTTAAAAAAGTTTATTTCCCCAACGAAAATGGAATAAATCACTTGATAACTTTTTAATTTTTTATGATAAATTGTAGCGTAATTATCATTTTGCCCATAGACTGTCAGTGAGTAATACACCCAAATAAATGTCAGGCTTAAACAAACCAGTTAATAACCAACCATCCATATATTTATTTATGTCTGTCTATCAGTCAGTATCTTATGCTAAATGTTTAATAGCTTTGAACTATTTAATAAAATTTTACTGTTTGGCCTGTAACAGCTACAAAAAAAATTCTAAAATATGAAAAATAGGTAGCAATTTGTGGCAAATCAAGTAGAAGTTCTACTTGATTTGCAGCAACATGCAACAGCAATACTAGATTTTACGCCGGCACACATTTTTTAGTTTAACTGATAAATAATTAAGAAAACTAAAAACTAATAATTCATGATGAAGCAAAGACTTGTTTGGGAAGTTTGAATGAAAATAAGGACAAGCAACGGTTTGAAAACTAAGACATTATAAACGAAATGGGGAAACAGTGGAGGTGGTGACATTACAAAATATAAACAATTTTTAATGTGGTGTTATACAAGATTATAATTTGTAGTTCATGACATTAAAATGTAGTGGAAAGTAATAACAAATATTCAAATATCCCCTGTAGTAAATTTTAAGCCAAAAAAAAATGTTGCTAATTTTCATAGTAGCTTAACTTATTGTAGTTATGTTTTATAGTTACCTGCTATATTTAGCACTATAGTTGAATTTCTTTAGGCCCTTAGTAGCAAAGGTACAACATGGAGCCTTTAGGCCAACCTCAACGACTTCGATTACCCTGATAATATTAGTCTATTAATGCACAGTTGTTCCAAAATGATCAGTAACTTTTAGAGTCGTTCACAACTGGCTCTAGTTTAAAGATCAATATTAGCAAAACTGAACTAATACATCCCAATAAGCATTTTTACTGGAATTCAAGTTGAAAGCAAGTGTAATTCAAGCCTTGAATTATAATCAAGCAATTGAAATACTATTGTATTACAATTTATTTCAATAGCATCCACTAGCGAAAAGGAAACATAAATTCAAGCCATATGTTTATTTGTTTGAAAATTCAAGTCAAATTTTAACAAAATGTTCAAGTGCTTGAATTTTTGGGGCTTTGCTGCTTATTGGGGTCATGTTTTCAAATTAATAGCTTTATTATCCATGAATGAAAAGGGCATAAGTTAGTAATTTCTAGAATTTTCAAAGAATTTACCCGAAATTTATTTGTTTTAATATTTCCCGGGAATGCTAAGAGTCCGGATCCCTAATTCCGAAGTTCCAAGACTGATATTCGAGCCGAGTTTTCGGCCCTTTTTGTTGTTTTTTTCTTGGATCAGCACTCAGCGGATGGTCCCTACTCATGCAAAACATTGTGTTTGGAACTAAGAAAATAGGTTATGGGAGGTAGGAAAGAGGGAGTAGTGTTTGCGGACATTCGATTTGAACTGTTCTACATTGAAAATGACAGGAAAAACTTCAGCGGGAAGTTTGTTCCATATACGGACAGTACGGCTGTAGTGTGTTGTGCTATCCACTGGTCAATCGACCACAAAGGGATCTGTTCTTGATGAAAAACGTGTATTATGTAAAAATCTGCGTGTATCAGGAAAAAGTTCCCTAATTTCATCAGAACACATTTCAAAGGTTTAGGGACTTAGTTCATTTTTTGGGGATTTATTTCAAAAAGTTGTTTTGCATTGCCTGCCTTCGGCAGGGCGCAAAGGTTTTCTCCTCTCGGAATGTATCGAAAACTGGCTTCGCTCAGAAAAGTTTTTTTTTTGCATTGCCGGCCTTTGGCCGCGCTCAAAGGTTTTCTCCTCTGGGGTGTGCATTCTTGGCGAAGCCGGTTTTTGATACACCACAGAGGAGAAAACCTTTGCGCACGGCCAAAGGCCGGCACTGCAAAAAGTTTTTAGTATGCGAAGCCGGTTTTTTTCATTTTTGTTTGAGGGTTTAGTTGCTTTTGTTGGGGATTTATTTCATTTAAAACTTTTGGGTTTTAATTCATAATGAATTAGGCCCCCAATTTTGGGGTTTTAATTCATTTGCGGTTTGGGGACTTTGTTCGTAGCGCCCCATTTTCGGTCGATTATAGGTGTTGCAAATAGTGAGGAAATCACCTATTCAGAAAACCAAGACACTTGAATGCTTCTTTAGATACTTGAAAAATGTGTTTAGACCAGCGGTTATCAAATTGTATTCTCATGCCCAGAATATCAAGAACGTCTGATTCCACAATATTTACACTAACCATAAATACAGATGAAGCGACATGGTCAGTCGAGTGTTGAAAGCGCCCTATTCGCACGAAACCATTTAGAGATTTCAGAAGGTCCCGATTAAGGGGATCATTCATGTTTTGTCTCATTGTCCCAATCTTCGACAAGCTTGGTATGTAACTGAATGAATATGAATGACAAATGTTGCTGTCATCTGCAAAAGAATAGATAGGATTGGAAGTTTGACGTAGAAGGTCGATTAGAAAAATAAGGAATAGAGTAGGAGATAGAATGGAGCCTTGCAGTACCCCTAAATTTATCTTGAACTCGTTTGATGAGATTCCAAAGCTCGATATAAATCCAGAGAAGTTAATACCGACACCAAATGCAAAAATAGGAATAGAGTAGGAGAAAGAACGGAGCCGTAGCGTTACTCCTGAATTTATCTTGAACTCGTTTGATGAAATCCTAAGGGAAAGCTTGATATAAATCGAGAGAAGTTAATATCGACACCAAAAGCAATAAGTTTTGATAAAACTCTATCGAACGCCTTGCAAATAACCACTTTACTTTCGCCAAAAACGGTGAATGGAGCGACACCATTTTACTGATAGGAAGGCTAGCAAATATACCGTAGAGCATACTGGCGGTCGTTAAGTTCCGCTTTTTACCTCAAAATTCCGGATAAAGTTCTGATGTTTTGCTTTAAGGCCAAAATATGCAGTTTCTTTAAGAGGACTTCAGTGTCAAATATTCTTTTATGGAAAGTTTTGTCATTCCGTTTGTAATTTCCACAATATAATTTTCCGACCCTATAAAGTATATATATTCTGGATCCTTATAGATAGCAGAGTCGATTAAGCCATGTCTGTCTGTCTGCCTGTCCGTCTGTTTGTTGAAATCAATTTTCTAAAGACCCCAGATATCGTCGGAATCCAAATCTTCAATAATTCTGACAAACATGCTTTCGAGAAGTTTCCTATTTAAAATCAGCAAAATCGGCCCACAAATGGCTGAGATATGAGGAAAAAACCAGGACAACCTCGATTTTTGACCTATATCTGGATTACTAAGTCATTAATATATACAATATGGATATCTGATGATAGATATTTCAAAAACCTTTACAACGACGTATATAAGACCATAGTCCAATGGTTCAAAATCGGAAAAAATATTTTTTAACCCGAATTTTTTTCACCAATTAAAATTTAAAAAACAAAAAAAAATTTTTTTAAATTTCGAAAAAAAATATTTAATTTAAAAATTAATTTAAAAAATTTACCAAAAAATTAAAAAAAACAACTTTGGAAAAAAAATTAATTTTGTTTACGTAAAAATATTTTAAATTTGTATTTTGAAGTATAATTTGGTGAAGGGTATATAAGATTCGGCAAAGCCGAATATAGCTCTCTTACTTGTTTTTATTCTAATGATTATTTTTAGATAAAAAAAATAAACTTTTATGGCTCAAATATTTAAAAAGACATTAAATAAATATTTCACATTCGAAATTGGACGTATATTTCAAAATTTTGTATACAATTAACACTTTGGCCTATATTTCAAAAATAATGCCGTTATTTTTCATTCAAATTATCTGGAAGACCTGGTGTTATTACTAAAAGAGCCATTTAATGGAACCCTCAAGGCATAGATTATTACAGATATGCAACAAATGACAGTTGTCAAAAAAAAGTAATATCGAACCGTTGAATTGACATTATGATTCTTATAGAAACTACCGGATGGTTTGTTGAAGAATTTTAAACAAAATAGAGAATATCCATTCAAATATTAGAAAAGTACGTTCACACTGTTCAACTATTCAAATAAATAAGCATAACCTCCAGCAATTTCACATTTCCCAAGACTTTAAACAAATATTTATTTAATTTAGAAAATACCATTGTTATTTCATTTCATATTGTTTATATTTTATTTCATCAAATATTTACTGTACGTTCACATCACACTTTTACCCTATAACCAATTGTATTTTATTAAAATTAAAATGCATTTTTTTTGTAATTTTTACAACATAATTTGTCTCAACTATCAAAACATTTTAATACAAAAAAAAGAGGTTGTGAATGATAAAAAAATGTTTATTTGAAATTTATTTCAAAATAATTTATTTAAACAAAAGAAATCCATTCATTGTCTACCTGCTGTGAACCGAATTTTTGAATTTTAATTTTCCATTTCTCCAAATGAACTTTATCTGTTTAAATTATGCATTTGTTTTCTATATCTAAAAAAGATTTCCCAGCACTTCTTTCTAATTATTATATGGCTGTTCAAAGGTCTGTGAAATTAGTTTACATTTCTTCTATTGTGTTTTTTTGGGGGAGAAAAAAACCAGCAACTGAAAAAAACGTTACAGAGTTTCTGTTATAATTAATTATTTAACCAAAGTGATACCAAACTTTCTCTCTGGTGATAGAAATTTTGTGGATATTAAAATAATTAAGTTAGAAGAAGATTTGAAATTATAATGGTAACATTTGGCGGATATATAATTAAAATCGCAACAAATAAATTAAAGCAAGGTCATAAGTTTAACAAAACTATATGATTAAATATTGAAAAATTAATAATATTTAGTCATCATTAAGAGTTATATAAGAAAAATAGCAAAAAATCTTTTTTTCTTTCACTTTATCGCTTAGCGTTTTCATTGTAGTTTCTTTATATAAAACTAAATCTCTTGATTTATCTAATATATTTCCGCAAGGGGTTAAAGACACCCACAATATAAATCATGTTTTTTTTTAACAAAAATATTTTAAAATCTATTTGTATATTCAAAAGATTTTAATAGTAATACGCAAATTATTTGTCAACGCTATTAAATAGCATAAATATCGCCAATATTAAATAACTTGAATCTAAATCTAACACAACTAACATATTTGAATATTATGCTGACGTACATAAATATGTTTGTATACAAATCGGATTTTTCAAAAATATGTGAAAAATCTTTAAACTGATAAAAATAAAAAAAAATTCTTTAAAAAAAATATATCTTAGCTGTTGTTGCTGTTGTTGGCCTGGCAACATCATTATAAAACACTTAAAACAAATCAAATAACACAAATCATGTACAAAAATTTCTGCTTTTAAATGAGTGTAAAATAAATAAAATTAAACATATTAACTTGTCGCATTTAGCCAAACTAAAATACATATGAACATATGAAAACATTCGTGCCAAGTTGAAGAAAAATTTTTGAAAATACCGGCTAACAGCCAGAAGACGCCATTTCTGCGACAACGAACGCCGGACACACTCTCAAACACACACCCTCGCGCACACACCACCAAACCACACACTTTTAACCTCGTTGACGGTCAAAGCCAAGTGAATACAAGAAAATTCATCTACAACAAACAGTCACTAATAATAACAACAAAATCTGAATCTAACGATGAACATTTTTTTATTTTTCAGAAATGTTTGTTCTTTATGAGAGTTTGTGGATGATACACATTTCAATTGCCGCAAACAGGTCTTTTTGTTCGATATATTTATACTCTACACCACCATAGTGGGGGGTATTATGCGTTTGTGCAGATGTTTGTAACGCCCAAAAATATTAGCCTAACACCCAACTTAAAGTATACCGATCGACTTAGAATCACTTTCTGAGTCGATTAAACGATGTCCGTCCGTCCGTCTGGTCGGCTGGCTGTCAATGTAAACCTTGTGCGCAGAGTACAGGTCGCAATTTTGAAGATATTTCGATTAAATTTGGTACATATTATTTTTTCGGCTCAAGGACCAAGCCTATTGAAACTGACTGAAATCGGTCCATTATTTCACCTAGCCCCCATACAAATGCCCTCCCGAAATTGGACTTTATCGGTCATAAATGTTTAATTTATATATGTATCTCCACAAATTCCGCTCTAAATAAGTTTTATATACACAAAATTCATGTCACAAAATTCATGTCACTAAATTTTGTTACGATCGGTCCATAATTAGACATAGCTCCCATATAGACCCGCTTCCGAAAATCGCTTTAACGTGCATAAATCGCTTAAAAATGTTGGTATACACACAAAATTCAACATAGTAAATTTAATATAGACATAAATAGACATAAATCACACGACCTAATTTCATGGTGATCGGTCCATAATTGATCATAGCCCCCATATAAGGCCCACTTCCGAAAATCACTCAAAAATATAAATTATTGAAATTTTAAAAGAAAAATGTTTTTGCTCTTTTACTTAGTGTAGGGTATTATATGGTCGGGCTTGACCGACCATACTTCCTTACTTGTTTTTATCAGTATACAGCAAGTGACATAAAAAGGCCAAGGGGAAAATAAATAAAAAGACAATGTTATGCATGGAAAACTAATTCCGATTGCTATATTCGATTGAGCCGAATCTTATATACCCTTTGCTTAGTACGCAAAAAAGTATATTTGTTGAAATAATATATTTTTGAGCAACCCCGATTTCATGTGTAAACCAATGTTAAAATCTCCGAAATTTGACGGCATACAGGGTCGTATTAGGCGTTAAATTAAAACTTAATATTTTGGCTGGAAACTACTTCCTATCTAGTTACTTACTTTAATGATATACTTCCCGATTTTGCAGTTATTATACTAAAAGTCATGTTTTAAAATATTGAAACATTTACAATATACAGGCCTGACATATTTTTATTCCGATCGATTTCGTTTTAAGTTCTTCAGATATTATTTTCAAACGCGGCTTTATCTTTATTGATAATAATTTGATACATTGTGATTAGTCTCAGTTAAAAATTATTGCGACTAACGGAAGGTTAAACATTTTAGAAAAACAAATAATTACAATGAAATATCAATTTCACTTTGAAAACTGAAAGTGGTTTCATTCCGAAAGTAATATTCGTTTTACGTTTTCTGAAGAAGCGATACCATATCTATATACATTCTAACGAATATATCAGGTATACTAATATGTACCACATGTTTGATATTTGAAGGCTTAAATAGATTTCCTAGAATCCACAGAAATCCCTTTATATGATTTTTTATAGAGACGGAGAACTTTACAATGAAATAAAGAAGAAACATGTTTTTAATGTCCATCAAAATGGCTTTATTAATTAGATAATTCTATGGCAATAATGTTCAAATTTTGATTTAGGACATGAGCACTGCCCGCCTAGCGCAAACATGGCGCAACCTGGAGGTCAAATTTCCACATACCCTTTGCAGTAACTCAGGCTGTATTTCTGCAATAACGCGTCGAATATTCGCCTCCATGTGCTTGATCGTTTCTGGTTTATCTGCATAGACCTGGGACTTTATATATCCCCAGAGAAAATAATGTAATGGCGACAAATTACATGAATGAGGTCAATTTCTTGACACCTGCAATACTAACGCCTTCCAAGATCTTTACGCCTCTTTCGGGATATGTAATATCGTTAAGAATAAATGCATTGAGAAAACGATCGATAGTTTCTCGAATTAATCGATCTGATGGACGATTATGAGCACCATGAAATGCACGTAATGCCCGATGAGTTTGTCGAATTGAACCATGATAGACTCTGACGTGAGTCTATTCATGATAAACTGCCAACCAAATCAAACTCAAAACAACCCAGAACTGTCAAATCAGCTGTCACTGAAAAAAATACTGCCAATTTAAAGTTCTCTGCCTTTAAAAACACCATTTATTTTGTTTGGTCATAAATCGATAAATGCACAAACTTGTATGTATATTTGATCCAGAAGCTTTGATGTGGAGGGTTGACCACACCATTCACTGTAATTCATAAAGGCCTCTACACGACCCGGATATCATTGCGGTGTTCATGACATTATGCTACTCCGGATCGATGAATAGATCTGACAATTTATACTGATGGCTCAAAGACTCAGGATTTGAAACTCTTTATATTGATCATGGCAGTATTTTCCAAGCAAAGATGCTAGCAATTAAGGAGGTAACGGATTTTCACAAATGAGCTTAATTTCACTAAAGTCGAATCGATGTAAAGTGGATTCCTTTCCGATGAGTTCATTTGTAATAATAACTGTATGTATTACATTAGTTAATTGTTTAAGGTGAAGTAACATACTGTCTTTAGGCTAGGATTCTTTGAATTTCTGAATTTGGTGAAAGGCGGACAATTTTTGTGTACATGAGGAGGAAAGTTTAGAACACCACCTCTGTCATTGTCTCGTATGGGCGAGAAAATTACAATGGGTTCTCTTGAATTTTGGGATCTCTCTGACATCATTGGTCATTGAACTACGATGGATTAATACTTTACAATAAGCTCTGGTTGGTTCTACAGAGGGAAATCCGAATGATATGAGTGCAACACATTTCTAAATTTTAATTGTAAGTTTCACGAAGGTTTGGAGTAAGGGATATACTTAAGGGATTTGAATATCATTATATATAAACGGCTTCAGAATCAACGCAATGTTTTCCAAGCAAATATGCAATTTAATAGGTGGCGGATTGGTTGAGAACGAGAGTCATATCAACGACTGCCATAAACATCTACTCCGAGAATACAGCCCTCGGCTGTCTACACATGAGCTCACTAGACATGTCACAACCTAATGAGTTCCAACAGAGTTGGAGAGCATTGGCTTGTCACTGCTCTTTTACATACTCAGGCTGGGTTACAAAAAATTACTACAATACTGCCTGAAAATAATGGGCGAATTCTGCGTAGCCCAGTTTAGCAAGGAGACAAATGATTGCAGATTTTCGTAATCTAAAAATGTTCGTCATAAAATGTGAATGAAATAAGTTTCTAAAATAGATTTGAATTGAATACTAATTTAATGTATCGAATTAATATAGAGAATAACAACTCTTATTCAATGAATCAAAAAAATTTGTTCTTTTATAAACATGTTATATTTATATCATAATTCCTGAACATAACCAATACCATGCTAAACATTCATCTAGATTCTAGATCCATGGTAGGCGTTCATATTGTTCAGGTTACGATGATTTTCGTCAAACAACCCGAATGTGAACAAAAGAGCGTAATAGAGCATAAAAATACACACATTTCATTCAGTTGCTTGATGATATTTTATTTTTACCCAAAAAAGCACACAAATTAAATGCCTCTTTTTGCCTACCAATGATCTAGATTGCCATCTAACATGAATCAACTGTCCATATACAATCCAATGAGAAAAAATTATTAAAGAATGTTCAAATAAACCACGGTCCACAAGGTTCTAATATGGGGAAACCACTCTTCATCCAATATTTAAATGTTTCATTCCGACAATGTAATTTAGCTTTTTAAAATGTGTAGGGTCAGTGATATCAAAATTGTAAATACTTCTTCTCCGATTTGTATTTTTTTTTAGACAAATATCTAATATTTAAAATGTTAACCCTTGACAGGAGGTTAAATAGATGAAATTGCCCGAATATTAATCATATGTTTTTTTTTTATCTGGGTCATAAAATTGTGAAATTGTTTTGTGAAAACAAACCAAATATACAAAAAAATCTGGCCTATTTAAGCGAAAGTTTTGTTCAGGGGTTCAGTCAGATCTTTAGTACGAACAATTTCCAATTAAAGATTTTTATTAAGTCGGATCAGAATTTAAAATTAAAACGATTTAGAATTCGATATTGAATAAAATAAATATTCAGACAGTTTTTGATTAAATCTAGTAAAATAAGTTTTACTTACCAACATTAGTTTGTCTTTTCTAGACGGCTGCTTTATTGCCACCTCCTGTTTGTAATAACATGATTTGTTATTTTTAATTGTTTCAGTTTTATTTTGTTGGTTTCTTAAATGTTAATAAAAATAAAATGTTTCTTTCTTTGCGACATTAAACGAAATAAATAATAAAAAAAAATTCAAATAATTAAAAAAAAAAATTGTGGCGAATTTGTAGCAAAAACATTTTCTTTATTTAACATTTTTTTGGCTTTTTTATATTCTTGGCATCACACCACATGTGGCGGTAAATTCGAAAATATTTTAATTCACCAAAACCAAAAACAAGAAGTCTCAATATATTTAAAATAAAACATAAAATAATTTTTTTGCTAAATCGGAAAAAAAAACTTGATATAAAATGGTCAAGTGTTCGGATGACAGCCGCAAAATAAAGAATCAAGAAATAAATGAATAGCGGATAAAATAGTCACACGATATTTGCGTGTTTAAGTAGATAAAAATCTTAAGAATTTCTTGTGATTTATGCTTAAACATTTGGTGAAAAAAAGATATAATAATAATGAAAAAATTCCAATAGTATTAGAATATTAACAACTAATAAATAGAACAGAAAGAGAACATGATTTTGAATATTATAGGAATTGAAATAAACAGGCTTTCGAAACAAAATTTTGGTTCGAAGGACCAAACGAAGTATTTAAAAAACCGTTTCAATTAGAACAAGTTTAATTTATATATAGAGAAACGAAAATTATCCAGTTGTACTTTCTTACAATTCAATAGCTTCTTAAGAAGAGCCTAGAATTTTGATTTCCTTAAAAGAAATATTTTTTTCCCTCTTTCCACTGTTATTGATTTCGTATTTAATTTCATTCCTATTTCCGGTAATTGTTTTAAAATTAACTTTCGTCTGTTGTTGCCAAATTTTATTTAATAATATTTGTTTTTAAATTCCTTTCATTCATTCACGTAGAAGGGTAGAAAACAAGTGAAATTGGCTCTTTAAATAAAATCAATTACAAAACAATTTCGTATCAATTAAATTGCATCTATAAATAATTAATAGGATGTTCGAATTTTGTTTACATATTGTCTGAAATTAAAATTGTTTATTGTTTATTTGTTTAATAAAAAATAAAATAAATATTGTTTACTAAAAAAATAACAATTTCAAATTCAAACAAAACCGTGAAATGAACCAAACAACTAGTCTATTTTGCGAATTTAGTATTTAAAGTGAAATCGGAAGTGAAGGAGGTTAGACAATTTTTAATAGATTCTTAGAAGTTGGAGAGAAGTCAGCAAATAAGTACAAATAAGAAATTAATTACGAAATAATACAAATAAAATAAGTGCGTAAGTTAATGATAATAAATAAACATAGAAAAAGATTTGATAACTTTTAAAAATGATATCTGATAGATCCAAATCAATATGTGAACAAAATCGGTCCCTAAATAGCTGAGATATGATAAAAAAAACCTGACTTCTTAAATTTTTTAAACTATTTTTGGACATATCTCAGATAGTGAGTTATTTCAAAGATCTTTCCTTCCATATTCGAAATAGAGAATCAACAAAATCGGTCTATTAATCGCTAAGATATAATCAAAAAATATGAGTACCTGGATTTGTGGAACCATTTTTGGATATATCTCGCATAATGAGAGACCTTTCCCATGCGATGGATACTTGATCGTTTTTCACTATAACATAATAAACGGCCGATCCGTAATTAATCAGACAATTAAAAAAATTTCTAAATTAAGGTATTGAATCTGATAATTTGGAAACTGAATATACAATTTGCATTATTAGTTGAACTATAATATCAATTATCATATTTAATACTCAAATTTCAGTAGAAAATTTTATTTTGGAGTACCTGAATACTTGATTATTCTTCTACTTCTCGAATCTTCATTTCAAAATATCTAAGAAGTCTACTTAAAAAAATTCTCAATTTATCGTTCATATCTGCAGCGACTTTCAGTTTATCATTTATCGTCTTGTACACAAAACCAGGGATGATGTATATGTTCCTACATCCGATTCGTCACAACATCCGGAATATCACTTTCTTCAATATTATTGCGACCTGACTGATTTTAATCGATCTAATCCCCCTGTTCTGTAAACCGAATCCGAGTAACATTTTCGATTTTAAAAGAATATTCCTATTACCAAGTGCCTGCATATCATTGGTCTCTGTTCTGTAAATCGAGTGAATACATAAATTAACGATTTTCGAAAACGAATAATGTGGCCATCATGATATTAATGTTTCATATCTGGCCGCATATTCTGGGCGTTTTTGCCCAATGCTCGCTTCAAACGAATCAGCTGCATATGGTATAGGTTCCCTTGTGATGGTCTGGCCAAATTTCAGCAGCTCATAATAGATAGGACCCTTTTGCTCTAACCAAATACAGAGCATTAACTTAGCGCCATGGATATTTGGCTTTGGTGTCGATTCAGCTGCTTGGCTGGGCTCCACGTACGATCTCTTAGGATTCGGGTTATCGTAATAGATCCACTTTTAATCGCTAGTAATGATTGGGTGGAAAAATGATTTTCTTTTATATTTGTATGATACCCAATTTCTTAGTTTTTGAATGAATCCTGCTACTCGCAAACATTTTTAAATTGCTGCTGGAGTAGATCCCAATGATTTTGCAAGCTCTTGGTTAGTTAAACAACAATCTTCATGGAGTAATGCCTCCAATTCTTGGTCTTCAAACTTTTTTTGGCGGGCCTAAGCGATCTTTGTTTTCCGTGTCGAAATTACCACTTCTGAACCACACAAACCATCTGTCGCACCTTGAAATCGATAGAACACATTCACCATAAGCTTTTGGAGAGCAATCGTTGTGCCTCAGCGGCACTTTTTTTAAAGTAAACAAGTAAAGCCAAAATTCCCACTTATGACGCTTTGTTGGAACAAAATTCGACATTTTTGCAGCAAAAAAAACTTTGTTGTTTACACTATAACCCCCTGTCTATACCTGATAAATTTTTATCATGATAAACGTCAAAATGGTTGTCAGGATACAAATTTATTAGTATTATTGCTTCGTTATGACAAAATTGTTAGTGCTTTTGCTCAGACAACTTTGTATTGACAACAAACGTCATTAATTGTTATGATAAATATTTGTCAAGTATAGACAGGGGGTAATGTTCAATAACTAAGTGGGAATAAATGACAGATATTGTACCCTTCAAAATGACATATAAGTTATTAAAAACCAAATCCGCGTTCAAAAGATACGCCATCTATTATAAATTCCGCATTTATAAGTCATTTAAGTCAATAGTTATATCGTTGGATATTTCGTCCTCATTTGTAACAGCAGTTAGTTCGGATACCTTAAATATTTCATGTCGCAAAATGTTCAGTTTTTTTAAAAAAAAAAGATAAGTTACACTCAGACAATTATAAAGGGGATAGATTGTAAAAGGAAAGGTGGTGAAAGGAGGAGAAAATCTTTTTTACTGTGGTGCGATGGCGCATTAGTCAGGCCAACAACCTTTATTTATTTTACTTCAGTTTAAAGAACTTTGTAATATTCTCAGTTTCTCGTGTCAATATCATTTATTTATTAAACCTTTGGTAAACACTTCAATACTTCCAGTTATCTCTCAATGTGAGTAAGCACTTCCAGTTATCTTTCAGTGTAATGATTGTGGTAATCTCCTGATCCTAATGAAATTTGCGTATCAATGTTGAGTCAATCATTCTGTTTCAATCATAGCACGATGGGGCCAATGACAGGTTTTGAGGCAAAAAGGCCTTTTTTCAAGTCAACCATTTAAAAAAATACTCACCCCTATCGCGAATCAATATTTCACATGAAATATGTTCCCTTTTCCCATTTTGCGTTCATCAACTTTTTTCACGTGAAAAAATTCTCCAACATGGGAAATTTTTAGATGGAATTTTGTAAACAATAAACAGCTGTTACGAACAAAATCAACTATTGTGAATGCAAAGTTCAGGGGAATTTCACGATAGCAATTTTTACTTCGAGGGAAATGGATATTTTATGGGAACATAAATTTCACATGTTTTGCCGGTAGGGGTGAATAACAGAATTTTATATTTAACACTTTAAAACACTCAAATATTAGAAAAATTAAACAATGGCAACGTGCAAAAATATTGTCCCTTATGGTATACCAATCTGCTCAGGATCACTTTCTGGGTCGATTAAGCGATGTTCGTCCGTCCATCTGTACTTCTGTCAATGTAAACCTTGTAATCAAACTACAGGTTGCAATTTTAAAGATAATTCGACAAAATTTGGTTATTGAATTTGATTAGAATCGGTCCATTATTTCTCCTAGCCCCCATACGATTGCCCTATCTGAAAATAGTTAAGCTCTCATAAAAATCTTAGTTATATAGATATCCAAACCAAATTCAGCACAAATAAGTTTTAGATAAGCCGAAATTGCACCACCAAATTTTGTGACGATCGGTCCTTAATTAGTCATAGCTCCCATATAAGGCCCACTTCCGAAAATCACTTTAACCAGCATATTTTAAGAAGTCTAAATATCAATAAAGGCGCAGGAGCAGATGGGATCAGGCCAAAAGATTTAAAACACAATGCTAATATTATAACCACATTAGTAACATCATTTATTAATACTTGTATCTACAGCGCGACAATACCAGACCTACTAAAAACATCTATAATCCGTCCAATTTACAAAAACGGCATTAAAAACGATTATAACAACTATAGACCTATATCAATTCTCCCGGTTATCGAAAAGGTCTTAGAGGAAATAATAGTGAAGCAACTTTCTAGTTTTCTGAGGAAATATAAAATTATAAACCCTAACCAATTTGGTTTTCAAAAAGGGAAAAACATCAACAAACTCCTCGGAAATTTCTCTAATTTTATAAATAGAAGTTTGAGCGAAAATAACCACTGCCTAGTTCTTTTCATCGATTTTAGCAAAGCTTTTGACACCTTATCACATGAAAATCTGATTGATATCTTGGAAAGAAATGGCGTTAGAGGCAACGCTTTGAATTGGTTCAAAAACTACCTTGCATTTAGAACATATCGTGTCAAAATCCTAAACACAACGAGCAGCCAAACCACTTCGAACAACGGTGTACCACAGGGGTCAAAACTAGGTCCTATTCTCTACCTCATATATGCAAATGAAATGATCAACATGCTAAAAAACTGCACGACACTCGCATACGCAGACGATACAGCAATAATAGTATCTCACAAAAATGTTGATACTGCAATTAATGTGATGCAAAACCAATTAGATAATATAAATAAATGGTGTCATGACAACGGGATCGTAATAAACTCATCAAAATCTAAACTAATGCACATTAAACCACCTCACATCACCCACACTAACATAAACATAAAATTTCACGATACCCAATGTCTACATGATACAGTCAACAAAACCAATTCAACTGATAAATGTACAACAATGATAGAAGTGGTAAAATCATATAAATATCTCGGTGTTTATGTCGATGAAAATTTTAAATGGTTAACTCACATCCAATACCTTCGCAAAAAATTACGGAAAACAGCATACAGCCTATATCATCTCAGCAACTGTACCACATTTAATGTCCTTAAGCTGGCGTATTTTGCACTAGCTGAATCATACTTGAGACATGGTATTACTTCATGGGGCAGTTCTACATACTGCAAATCGCTGCAACAAACACAAAACCAAATTTTGAAGATACTATTTAAAAATCTCCAGTACAACAAACGATTTATTAACTACGACCTGGTTTACGGTAACACAGCCAATAATATAAACACAAACAACTCTACGAATAACAACTATCCAAACAACAACACCTCAAACACCAATATCCAGAATCGCAGAAACCTGAACGCAAACAATATAGAAAGTAATAGCATTAATAGGAGCAACAACATCAGCCCAAATAATAACATCGGTACCCAGCTAGGAATACTCAACGTCAAAAGTATATATTACACCACACTTTTTAATGAATTTTATAAAGACGACAGATTCCTAAAACCACTAGACCATACATACAGCACACGACTTCGTACTGAAGGAAGATACAAAGTTGAGCGCTACAGAAACAACTATGGCAAAAACACCTTAGCCGTTATATTACCTACAATTTTCAACAAGTTACCGTTATATCTACTTAATATAACTAATATTTATAAAAGAAAATCATTATTAAAATTACATTTTATATCCTCGCAATGAATTTAAACATTTTAATATCTAAACATAATATGTATGTATATTTTTTAATAAAATTATTTGAGTCCATATTTTTATTTTTGTATCCTGCAGAAAAGCCGAATGGCTTCGCGGGATTAGAACTAAGTTAAATATGTAAACAAATTTTTTTAAATGAAATAAAATATTGAGCCCTCGTTTGGCGTTATTAAAAAAAAAAAAAAAAATATATCTCTTAAAAATGTGGGTATT
This sequence comes from Calliphora vicina, assembly GCF_958450345.1. Lineage (NCBI taxonomy): Eukaryota > Metazoa > Arthropoda > Insecta > Diptera > Calliphoridae > Calliphora > Calliphora vicina. The sequence continues at coordinate 106,577,470 of NC_088783.1, read as the reverse complement.
CCATTAAAATTCAATACAAATAAGTTATATAGATACAAAATTCATGTCACCAAATTTTATAACGATCGTTCCACAATTAGTCATAGCTCCCATATAAGGCCCACTTCCAAAAATCATTTTAACGAGCATAGATTTCTTACAGATGTTCGTATTAAAATAAAATTCAACGTAAATACATAAGTTTCATGTACACAGAAAACATGCCACCTAATTTTAGGGCGATTTGTCCATAACTAGTGATAGCACCTCGCTTAATTTCATGATCCGCCTATCGCCATGCATATATTTCCTGTCACTAGAGGTGGGTGTGGCAGTAGGCGGATTGACTTGAAATGATTACTAAAGTCTATGATGAACATTTATGTGACCTAATTGAAAGTCAGCAACTTATTATTTTCCAGTGATCTTCATTCGCAGTTGCACTTTACTCCAACTACTGGAAATGGGCGTGGCACTGTCCGATTTACTTAACCCTTTAATGCATATTGTTGCCAATTGTCTACATTTGAGTTCCACTTAATTTTAGACGAATATAAGCTTGATACTAATTCAGATTCTAATTGAGAAAAATCAAATGGAGTACGAAATGTTTCAGCTAAAGAAAATATAAATCATACTAAAGCTAAAGGAAATATAATAAATAAAATTCAACTAAATATTTGATACTTAAATTAAATTTTTAATTTTTTACTGAAGATTTAAAAACTTATTATCATCTGTACGAAATTTGAAAGGGGTAGCTGTTTCCTGTGATTTATTGCCTCAAAAACTGGTCGTTGGCCCAATCGTGCATAGTAGGAACTTTACACATTGCCTCGATGGCTGTACAAATTAGAGGTTCTGTGATACTCCGAATGATACTCATACATTTGGGGTTGTCATAGAATCCAATCGTTGTCGGAATCGAATTTGAAAACGAAAGAAATAGTACATTATTGGTCTCGTGAAATCGAAAGTTATATTCGATCTAGAATTAAATTCTTTAACGATTAAACAAACAATTATTTTGGATTTCATAAGTCAAATATACCTTTTCTGTCGTTTTCAAACCCGATTTCGACAATGATTGGATTATATGATAACCCTTATTAATTCCCTAAATATCAAATACAACTACTCGACAACCAAAATGAAGTCTCAAAAATGTAACCATTTTTTAATAGGTTTTCACAAATTGGTATTTTTAAGTTTTCGTTTAGTTTTCTGGTACTTTGACAAACTGAAGAGATGTTTTTGTGTCCCAACATTTTAATTGAAAAATTACATTCTAGTTGCCTAAACAATATTGAAAATATAGCGAGTAATTAAGAACTCCCTCTAAATAATAGTACGATTTCGAAACGAACTCCATCTGCATAATAGTACAATTTCAAAACGATTTGTATTCAAAAGTTAGGGTGATTGTTGCACATAATTTCTTATTAGGTAAAAACTACAATATATTTAGTAAATATTTACTAAATGCTATTTTATTATAAACAAATCTTTCCCAATTTTCAATGTTTCAAAGAATTTCTAATAAAAATCTTAAGTACTAATTTGTTTTTATCTCATATTCCCCCTTTGGAAAAACACATAAACCCAAAAAAAAAAAATTGTTTATCAAACAACTTTTAATTAAAAACCCATTAAATACGAGTGTATTTCTTCAATTTATCTAAATTTGTAATTTATTACCAAGTATGAAACAATGTCTGATCTATCTTTTTTTTTTTTTTTTTGTTCTTCAAAAACTGTGTATTTAAAAACTAATACATCTTTTTTCTGCTACGAAACACATTTCTTTTCAAAATATATTTCTCTGAGACGCAGGCACAGCAGATGTTTTATCATAAATTTTTTGAAATAAAAACAACAAAAATATGATAAATGAAAAAGAAATAGAAATAGAAAAAGAGCATCTATTATAAACTACTTATATGTAGTCGTTTGTAAATGCAGTCTTCCTGGTTTTTTCAGTTTTTTTTTGCTAATGATCTTGGCTAAATATGACCTTCAGATAATGCCTCATGCTTAGCATATTTAATATGTTTTTATATGCAATGTTGTAAAAAAGAAATTTAAAAAAATTTGCACTCGTACAAGTAGATGAATAGACAGATGTGTTAAAGGGAAGTAGAGCCAAGTAAGATGGATCAAAAGATATAAAAAACTATTTGAGATCATAATATTGTAAAAATTAAACAACCACGATCTAATTTTGGGCGATCTGTACTGGAATTTGACTTATAGAGCCAAATAATTAGAAATTTTTGAAAACATTTAGTTTTCCAAATCTTTTTTTTAAATTCATCTTTCTCTTTTGATATTTGTTAAATGGCTTAACTTCCCTTGCATCTTTTTTTTTTATTTGGTTATAAACTTGCATAAATTTTTGTTTTAATTAAAATATTTCTTACATGATGCGGCCAAAATACAAGACAGCGACAATATTTATGATTTCAATATACAAAATTTCAAATACTTGTGGGTGTTAAGCTTCTACTATTTTTTTTTTTTTTTTGGCCTTTAAATCATAATACTGCCTTTTGTTTTGGTTGATTTTGAAACAAAAAAAAACTAAGGATTTATGCCTTTTTATTTAAAATTCAATGATTTTGTCGGTGATTATGCAGAAAATTGAAATGACTCATCTGTTGCAAATCTAATCTAAATGTTTAAATGTTTGTTGACAAATTTATTTACAAAAATTTTAACCAACATGTGGGTGATTCCATACAGTACACAGTCCAAGGAAATTGGACTTTTGAGAAATGTTTCATTTCAATTTCTTTATTATCAAATTGATGTTATAATAAAGAATTTTTTTTATTTTTGAAAAAATTTCTTAAATAAAAACAAGTAGGAGTGTGCCGAATCTTGTATACCCACCATCAATATGTATTTATGGTCCGATCTATACAGAATTTTATAGGCTGCATCTGTCATTTATTCTCACTTAGTTATTGAATATTATGGTGTAAACAACAAAGATTTTTTGCTTATGATGAATGTGTTCCATCAGTTTCAACGTGCGAGAGATGGTTTGTTCGATTCAGAAGTGGTGATTTTGACAAGATTGTTGTAAAACCCAACAGGAGATTGTAAAATCATTGGGAGATACTTAAGCAGCAATTTCAAAACGTTTGCGAGTAGCAGTATTCATCCAAAAGCTGGAAAATTGGGTACCATACGAATTGAAACCGAGAGACCTTGAATGTGTTCCATCGGTTTCAACGTGCGAGAGAAGGCTTGATCTATTCAGAAGTGGTGATTTTGACATGGAAAAGAAAGATTACTCCATGAAGATTGTTGTCAAACTCAACAGAAGATTGAAAATCATTGGGAGATACTTAAGCAGCAATTTCAAAACGTTTGCGAGCAGAATTATTCATCCAAAAGCAGGGAATTGGGGTACCATACAAATTGAAGCTGAGAGACCTTGAATGTGTTCCATCGGTTTAAACGTGCGAGAGATGGTATGTTCGATTTAGAAGTGGTGATTTTGACATGGAAAACAAAGATTGCCCAGGCCATCCAAAAAAGATTGAAGACCAATTAGAGGCAATACTCCATGAAGATTGTTGTCAAACTCAACTCAAGATATTGCAAAAATATTGGGAGCTACTCGAGCAGCAATTTCAAAACGTTTGCGAGGAGAAGGATTCATCCAAAAGCAAAGAAATTGGATACCATACGAATTAAAGCCGAGAGACCTTGATTTTGCATGTCTGAAATAATGCTTGAATGCTATAAAAGAAAATAATTTTTGTACCGAATCATTGCTTGGGATGAAAAATGGATAAGTTCCCATGAAATATCCATTTCCCTCGAAGGGAAAATTGCTATCGTGATATTCCCCTAAACTTTTCATTCACAATAGTAGATTTTGTTCGTAACAGCTGTTTATTGTTTACAAAATTCCATCTAAAAATTTCACAACATGGGGAATTTTTTCACGCGAACAAAGTTGATGAACGAATAATGGGAAAAGGGAACATATTTCATGTGAATTATTGATTCGCGATAAGGGTGATTATCGCGAATCGGGATATGAAGCCCGAATCGACATCAAAACCAAATATCTATGGCTCTAAGTTAATGCTCTGAATTTGAGGGGAGCAAAAGGGTCCTATCTTTTATGAGCTGCAGAAATTTGGCCAGACCATCACAGGGAACCTGTACGGTAAGCAGTTGATTCATTTGAAGTGAGCATTGAGCGAAAAACGCCCAGAATATGCGGCCAGGCATGAAACCGTAATATTCCATCATGACAACGCTCGGCCAAATGTTGCAATCCCTGTTAGAAAGTATTTAAAATGAAGTGACTGGGAAGTTTTGCCGATATTGGCTTGATTGGTTCTTGACAGTTCAGATGAGCAGTTCTTTAGGATTTGGAATCCATATGTTGCTAGATAGATGGGAAAAGGTCATAGCTAACAATGGCTAATACTTTGAATGAATTTATATTGTACAAATAAGAAGCCGCCGATTTGTTCTAGAAGATTTCAACCCAAATATTATAAAAATATCGAAAAATCAATTTGTAAAAAAATTCGAAAAAGTTCCTTTTGTTCTGCGGCTCCTCAAATGTTTCAAAATAAAAGCTAACAATTTGAAAAAATCCTGCATTTTTAATTCAATTATGGACCGATCCTCACAAAAGTTAGTAGAAAGATTCATATAAAACTTGTTTATGTTAAAATTCATCAGGATATTAATTTTTATAGGACAATTATGTATGTTCAAGTCATTTTCTATGCCCGATTTTCGAAATACTTTGAACTACTGTTGCACAACTAATTTGTGCAACATTTTATCAGGATTGCCGCATAATCAACAAATTTATGACTGCTCGAACAGTATTCCCGGGGGATCGTCTGCATGTGGGCTAGGTGAAATCATCAATCAATCAATAGAGAGTATTTGTGGACAATTTCAGCCAGCTAGCTGCTTTCGTTTGGGCTCTATCGTGTTTTCATCAGACAGACGGACCTACGGACATAGCTAGATCGTCTTAGAATCGTATGAGAACCCAGGATATATATAACTTTAGGTTCTACGGCCAATATATCGATATTGTTACGTTTTTACTTTTTAAAAACAGTTGTTTATTTAAATAAACCTTATTCTTTTAATTACAATTAATTACACACTTAAATTACACACTTTATATTGTACAAGAATGCAGTTGATGTTAATTCTAACAGCTCCTACAATAAACTGACTGACTGTAATTATCGGTTACTTACTATATACACAGTGCCATCTTCTAGTAGTTTCATGAATTGTATATCTAACGGACAAAACTAGAATCTTCTATTTCTAGAGTTTTTAGCAGCTTTAACAATTAATGATGTTATACTTACAAATCATGTTAATAACAGCGCATTATCTACATTGTTGATAAGTAGAAGTTTCAAGAAAGTTGCAAGAAGTCGTTACAGAACGTTAAATTCAAATCGTTAATACAACTTCGTAACAATAAATTACAAACGGAATGAGAAAATCAATATACCCGTTTTTATTCACTTTTTAAACAAAATTTATTAAATACGTATATTTTTTCGCAATGAATGCACACAGTAATGCTGTCTGAAGGCCTAAAAAAGAAAGATTAAGAAAAGAAAATAAAATGTATTTAACGACATTGTACTGGTCGCATATTTCCACAAATCATTTCATATAGAAAGCCGTAGCAGTGCAGTTGTATTTATTCTCTTAATTTCAATTATTTTCGAACATTTTCATGCAATTCGCATAAAGTTTATTTCATTTACGGCTGCTGTTTATTTTCTTAATTCAGTCAAATCTGTTGAATTTTGAAAACTTAATAAATACACATTGAGATATTCAGGTACATATGTGATGAAAATTGGCTCAGTGTGTTTTTGGGCATAAAAAAAAACTTTAAATTGGAATGAAAACAAAACAATTTATTATTTTATAGTTCTTTATTTCATTTAATTCTTTCTCAAAATTCTTTGTTTAAATAAATATGAATTCTGTAAATCTCTTTTAAACAATTTTAAATTAATGCAAACCTTTTAAATTATTTTATCATTACAGGACTCTCCACTGTCCTCCAAAGTCGCCATGTTTAATCAACATGTTAATCAACACAAACAGGCACAACTTTTGAATCCATTTTCCAATCCAGATGGCAGATCATCGCCCAAGCCATCATTTTCCAAAGATGAATACGGCAAGTAAGTAGTAATAAAAGAAAACCATTTAAATAAATCGGAGACATTTTTATAAAACTCTATTTTTTTTTTGCAGACCTTTGGCTGGCAGTTTGACAGAAATGAGAGGCCAGAAAGCCAATATGCATGTGTTGAAGGAAATGTTGGAATTGTGCCAGATTATTGATTCAGAGGGCTATGATGTGAAAGATGAACCTACTATGCGTGTTATACCATTTGGAGAGTTATTTAATGTAAGTTTTCTATTAGTGGATTTCTATTTAGTTGAGGGTTTTTTGTAATGAAAAACTGTGTCCTGTTTCTTTGGGTGTTATTTTCTGTATAGAAAAACGGAGGCTCTTTAATTGTGTGAAACTTTTTTATGGAAAAACTGTGTTTCATTCTTTGGGTGAGGCTTTTTCTAAAGAAAAATGCCTCCTTCCTTAGGTGACACTTTTTCTATAGAAAAACAGTGTCTTTTTCCAAAGGTGGGACTTATTCTACATAAAAACTGTGTCTCTTTATTTGGATTAGACCAGGGCACACTGAGAAAGGTGACTGCGATGAAACAGCTGATTATTTTTTTTATTCAGTTTGAATTGTCAATTCACTTGTGGTTGTTATGGCGAAAAATACAACAAACCCAAAAGCAAAAACAACAACAGGCAACTTTGACAGTTCACCTACCTTTTAACAAAAACAAAGTTCCTGTTGTTTTTGTATTGTTGTATTTGTTGTAGTGATGCAGTCACCTTTTTAAGTGTGCCCTGGATTAAACCTTTTCTATAGAAAAACTGTGTATTTTCATTTGGTGAGACTTTTTTTTATAGAGAAACTGTGGACCTTTCTTTGGGTGAGACTTTTTCTATAGAAAAATTGTGCCTCCTTCCTTGTGAGACACTTTTTCTAAAGACAATTTTTGAAAAGTACGTGAGACTTTTTCTAGAGAAGCAAGTAAAACTTGTATCTTCTTTGAGATTAGAGAAAGCATCTAATTTTATGAAATTTTTTATAGAAAAAGAGTCTTTTTGATGAGACTTTTTGTACAAAAAAGGAGTCGCCTTTGATAAGACTTTTCTTATGTTTTCTATAGTGAGTTGTTTCTTCAGAAGAAGAGTCTCTATTGCTGAGACTTTTTCTACGGAAAAATTGTTTTCTTTGGTGAAATTTTCTCTAGAGAAAAATAGTCTCCCTTGACAAAACTTTTTCTAGAGGAAAAGTATCTATTAATGAGACTTTTTCTAGAGAAGAAGTATCTTCTCTGTTGAGTCTATTTCTAGAGAAAGTGTCTCCGTTGTTGAGACCTTTTCTAGAGATGTATTGTCTCCTTTATGAGACTTTTTCTACAGAAAAATAGTTCCCTATGCTTAAACTGTTCCCACCCAAAAATCGTCTCATTTTGATGAAACTTTTTGTACAGAAAAATAGTCTTCTTGACCTGTTTCTTTGACCTTTTCTAGAGAAAAAGTGTATCTTTGGTGACATTTCCTAGAGAAAAATATCCTTTGATTCGACTTTCTCTAGAAAAAGAGTCTGCTTTGATGAGACTGTTACTAGAGAAAACAAGTTTCCTTTGAAGAGACATTTCGTAGAGAAAATGAGTCTCTTTTGATAAGACTTTATCTAGAGGAAAAGTGTTTCTCTTGAAAAAAAGATTTTTATCTTAAATTCAATTTAACAATTCACCATTTTTTTCCTATTCTTTACAGATTTACAACTACATTTCCGACAAAGTGGTGGGCATTCTCTTGAGAGCTCGCAAACACAAATTGGTCGAATTCGAGGGTGAAATGTTATTCCAAAGACGTGACGACGATGTGCCCATTTTCTTACTCAAGCCCATACATGAAATACGTCGCGATATGGAGTCTAAAATAGAGAGCATTAAACGATGTGGCAGTCCAGCACCACAGGCAACCTCGGTTCTATTGGATAAGAAAGCTCATGGTTTAGATGTGCCCAAGGGTGCCTCACCCAGAAGTTCTGTGTCGCGGACACCTTCACCACAAACGTCTAAGGCCCCAACACCAGTACGTGAAACTAAAGCTAAGACTGCTGAAGCTCCAGCAGCCTCGGAAACTCCCAAAATTCAAATAAGCCAAGGCACAGGTGAAGCTACTAAACCTGAAGTTGTGGAAAATAAACCGCAAGAGACCCCTAACAAACCAGCAGAGGAAGTAAAAGCTCCAACTGAAACAACGGCACAACAAGCACCACCACAGCCAATAGAAGTAGTTCCCCAGGAACAACAGCCCACACCAGTGGAGGTAACAGCCACTCCAACTGCAGCCTCAGAAATCAAAACAGATGTCAATAACAATAACAACAGCAACAATAACATTAATAACAACAACGATGTACCCACCATTATTATAGAAGCCACAGCAGTTTACGAAGCTCCTGCCAAAACTGATTCTGAGTCCAACAGTGCAGTTTCAAGCGCCCCCGCAGTGGCTGCAGCCAGTGCTTAATCTATTAAATTTAAGTCTCTTAATTTATTTCAAACACAAAAAAAAAACATTAGTTTTAAATTAAATGTAATTCAAAAAACTATAATTTAGTGACAAGACGACAACTCAATATGCAACCTAATTTGGAATTTGAATTTTTATTTTTAATCTAAATAAAGTTATTAGATCCATACATATGTACTAAATTCTGTCTCCTTTTCTAGGCTGCAGTATTATAAATGATGTAAATATCGAATAAATTAAGCTAAATTAAATTTGTCTGTAGTCTTTTAAATTTTTGCTTTTTTCTCCTTGGTTTTTAAATTATTTAAACATAGTGATACATAAAATATAAAATAACATAACGAAATTATAAATTAATAAAGAAATGAAAAATACCGAAAATATAAAGAAAATTGTTTAAATTATTAGTTGGAATTTAAAGCAAGTTTGGCTACCAATACCCCTAAAATACTGTTACCTAAATATTCAAAATCTGTAGTTCTAGAACGACTTGGATAATATATAACCAGAACCACTTCAGACTTCTTGATAACATCCATAGAACTAGTGATATCGTAACTACTTCCAGAACCCGTTCTGAGGAACGATAAGAAATTTTAATGATTTATAAGAACTAGTTATTTACAACTAGTAAAACATTAGTTCTAGACTAGTTATATAGAACACAAACTAGTTCTGAAAGAACTTAATGGAACCACTAGAAAAAAACTTTTAATTTTGTATTGGAACAAATATATACAGTGGGACCTCGATTATCCGTATTGGTCGGGACCGGAAGCATTCTGGATAATCAATTTTCCCGGTTAATTGAGTACCAATTTTGAGTAATTTTTTAAAGGATTTTATGTACATGTTTAAATAATATAAGGATTTTATTAAATTTCGGACATATGCCCACAGCATTTCATTTTCTATGCAGAGTAAGTTATTCTACGCATTTTTCAAAACTACTACTGCTTTCTTGATGTTAAACGCTTTCTTAAATTCTTATCTATTGATTGACGTGAATAGTTTTTGCACTATAGTTTTCCGATAATGACATTTAAAGCTCCATATTGCACCCTGATCCATCGGTTAGATCAAAGACGTCACATTTGGTTTGGAAAATTGTATACATCGTTCATTGCTGAGTATTTCTATTCTATTGATATGAATTGTGGCAGCTATATAATCAGCTGAAGATTTTTGTCCTAAGTTTGTGAATTTTGTTTAATTTTGAGTGGAATATTTTAGCCTTTTCATTCACTATTAATCTAGAACTTTTGGTTCTTCAGCTGTCTTTAAATATTTTCAGTTTTGGAATGGGGTATTCCTCTTTTTCGTTTTATTAACATGCAAAAAAGTTGAAATCGATCCAAAATTTGTTTATTTTTCTTTCATGGATAATTGATGTTGCCGGATAATCGCATCACGGATAATCGAGACCTCACTGTATGTAATTCTCAAAAAATATTGTAATTGAAGAAATATGCAATATAAAATGTTGTTTAATACTGGGAAATATGAGTGATCACATATTTTCTTTATTTTCACTCTAGGACCTTTAGATATTTTGCAATTTTCGTTATAAAAATCAAATTTTGGTGGGAAATATGAGTGATCACAGATTTTCTTTATTTTCACACTAGGCCCTTTAGTTTACAAATTATAAGCAATTTTAGATATTTTGCAATTTTCGTTATAAAAATCAATTTTTGATGGGAAATATGAGTGATCACAGATTTTCTTTATTTTGGTGGGAAATATGCGTGATCACAGATTTTCTTTATTATCGCTCTAGGTCTTTTAGTTTACGAATTATAAGCTATTTTAGATATTTTTGAATTTTCGTTATAAAAATCAAATTTTGGTGGGAAATATGAGTGATTTATTTTCGCTCTAGGCCCTATAGTTTACGAATTATAAGATATTTTAATTATTTTTAAATTTTCGTTACAAAATCACAGATTTTCTGTGATGGCACCCTGGATAATTAGTTTTTCATCATTTTCTTCGTTAGTTATCTTACAAACTGGGCAGAACCTCCGCCGATCACTGACCCTACTATTTGTCGCATAGTGTAATTGATCAGCCTATGATCAATTCTGTAGGTTGTGCGAAGATATTTCAGAAAATTCAAATTGAATTTCAGAAATTTCCAATTATATTTCAGAATTTTCCAATTATATTTCAGAAATTTCCAATTATATATCAGAATTTTTAATTTATTCTTAAAAAATTTCTAATTGTATTTCAAAATTTTCCAATTGTATTTCAGAAATTTAAATTGGTATTGCTATTAGAATTTTCTGAAATACAAATGGAAATTTCTGAAATACAATTGGAAATTTTTTAAGAATAAATTAAAAATTCTGATACATAATTGGAAATTTCTGAAATAAAATTGGAAAATTCTGAAATATAATTGGAAATGGTGTAGAAACAGTGGAACATAATGTGTGTATGTGAAATATAATAAGAATATTCTGAAATAGTATTAGAAAATTCTGAAATATAATTGGAAAATTCTGAAATTGAATTGGAATTTTCTGAAATACAAATGGAAATTTCTGAAATACAATTGGAAATGGTGTAGAAACAGTGGAACATGATGAACTGTGGGATATAGCTAGATATGATCTAGGAAATCAATTAGGCTTTATCAGAGGAATAGGCTGGCTATTTTTAGGTAACAGGAATCTGTGCATCCCACTATACTTATTTCCTGTCCTTTTTCTTTGGACTGGGTTTTGCACCTTATTTATCTTTTCTCTCCAATTTAATTTCTTCGTATCTAACATCAAAGAAGACTTTTTTTCTCTAGAAAAAATTATGAATGAAGAGCCTTTTTCTTTAAAAAATCTCATTAATGTAGGAACTTCTCTACACAAATTTTACATATTTTAAGAAATGATTCTGTAGAAAAAAATTCATCAAAGAATACATGTTTTCTCTAGAAAAAGTCTTATAGAGGGAGACACTTATTCTGTTGAAAAGGACTCATCGATAGACACTTTTTCTCTAGAAAGTCTAAACCATTGGTAGGCGTTCATATTGTTGAGATTACGAACATTTTCGTGAATTTACACGTACACAACCCGAAAGTAAACAAAACAAACAGCAAGAGCGTAAAAAATACAATTAACTCATTTAGTTGCAAACAATTGAGCGTAAAGATACAAATATTTCATTCTGTTGCTTGATGTTGTTGCGGATTTTTTATTTTTAACCTATACATGCACACAAACTGCAATTTCTCTTTTTGCGCTTCCCTGGTCTAAACAAAGGAGTCAGTCACCTTTTCTCTCGAAAAAAGCCTAATCGAAAGAGGCAATTTTTATCTTGAAAAAGTCTCACTCACTAGCAAAGTCTCATCGAATATGACACTTTTTTTATCTACAAAAGAGAAACTTTTTGTCTAGAATAAATCTCATAGCTCTTGAAAAAGTCTCACTTTTTTTTAGAAAGTCTGAATATTTACTCTAGTAATTCTTGAGTTTTTCATACAAAATTCGAATTTTGTGTGAATCACATATTGAACTTATTTTCTAATTTTGAGACACTCACTAGCAAAGTCTCATCGAATATGACACTTTTTTTATCTACAAAAGAGAAACTTTTTGTCTAGAATAAATCTCATAGCTCTTGAAAAAGTCTCACTTTTTTTTAGAAAGTCTGAATATTTACTCTAGTAATTCTTGAGTTTTTCATACAAAATTCGAATTTTGTGTGAATCACATATTGAACTTATTTTCTAATTTTGAGACACATACATTCACCTTATATAAACAATTTTTTTTTTTCAAAATAAAAACACATTTGCTTTCTTTTTTTTTTGTAAAAAATATTCATTCTTTATTCAGTAATTCTCCAATGAATTTTGTGAATTCATTGAGAACTTTTGTTACTTTTTTCGGCTTTTTTTTGAATACTGTTTCAAAAAAAGTTAAACTTTCGATGAGTTCATAAAACGAACTCACACAAAAGTAGCTGTAAGAAAAAAATCTTTATAAAAGATATAATAATAATAATAAAAAAAAAAAAACTTGGTTTCAACAAAAACAAAATTATAACTACAATTAAAAATAATAATAAAAAAGTGTGTAAGTGAGTGTATACAAATTAATTAAAGAAAATTAATTACAAACAACATAAACAATTTGATAAATAAAATAGGTAAAACCAATATTTAATAAAAATAGAATAAAAATTGAGCATAATATTTAAGGCACAATTACTCAATGATGCAATTAAAAAATATTGTTTAGGTAACTAATTGTTACGACAATAAAAACAATTTTGAATTTTTTTTTTTAAAAATTTGAAGATAATTTTAAGAAGTATTTAAAAAAGAAATAAATAATAACTATGTTTTTTTGTGAATTGGTTTGTTTTAAAATTATTAAAATATGAGAATTTTTAAATGCAAATATCACAATATTGTTTTTTCAAGATTTTTTTTTGTTGCTGTTTTTATCTAATGATTTTGGGATTTTGTTTTTTTGTACAGTTTGAGTTACTTTTTTGTTTTGTTTAATGTAATAAAATGCAAAAATTATAAATAAAATAATCACAGTTGTTGTTTTTTTTGTTTGTTTTGTTGTTTAAAAATATTTCTAGATTTTGTTTTGTGGTTTTTTGTTTAAAAATATTAATAGAGATTAATATAGGGATTGTTTATTATTTATTATTAAATGATTTTGTTTTATATGTTTTTTTTTATATAGTAAAATAGTATGGACTAATTGATTAAACTTAAATTTAAGAAATTATAACACATTATTTAAGATTATATTGAATATTATTTAGTATATATTGGTTTAGATTTATACCCGGGGAGAGAAAATTTGCAAAGGACCATTCTTTGAACCATAAGTTTTTTAGAATATTTGTATTAAAGAGTTTTCAATTTCAAATTGTAGCTTGTTTTGAAATTTTATTATTTTTTAAAAAAATTTTAATTTCATATTTGAATTATTTTTAGAAAATTTTAAATATAATTTAAGGTTTCCATTATAAGTCATGAAATCTTTTAAATTTCGATATAAATGACATTAACTTTAAGTTTAATAACTTGGGAAATCATGAGCCTGCTTTTTTAGATATTAAAGGTCAAAGGTCACACACAAAATATCTTTTTTATGCAAATATTCTCTGTCATGTTATAATATATTGTGTACTTATGTTGTTACTAAACTAACATTTAATTATAAAGTTTTATAAAATTTATTTTTTTCGTACTTTTTCGGTTAATTCTTTATCATTAGCAAATATTTTCCAAGCTTAATTATTAAAATATTTCCATGTTTATAAATAAGATTTTTTTATTTTTTTAAAAAAAACATGTATTTTCAAAATAAAGTTAACACTAAATAAATGAATTTGAACAATTAAAAGTGGTTGCTACATTTTTTTAAATATTTTAATATTTGTTTGTTATAATTTGTATTTTTTTTCTTTAATTTATAGTGTTTCTGCTCTTTTTGTGTTTTTTCATGTATCTGTTACTTTTAATATTTATTAATTCTTAAATTTAAATATATTATTTTGTTTGGTAAACAATTTTATGTCTGCTTGTCTGTTTAATAGGCATATTTTATAATATAATATTATTTGTACAAGTACTATTTAATAAAATTAAGGGTTATTTTAATTCATACAATATTTTGTTATAAAACAAAAAAGATTCTGAAATGACAAGTGCTTTTAATAAAAACAAATTTTGTTTATTTCTTATATTTTAATCTTTAAGCTATTATTTGTTTAATTTGAATATAAATATTAGTTTGCTTTCAACTTTTCTTAAATTTTCAGATTTTCTTAAGGATTTTTACATAATCTTAAAAGCATAGATTTAAATCTTTAAAATTATTTTGAATTTATTTCTTTTAATTGGTTTTATAGTTATTTTTAAACATAATATGACTCTATTTAGAAAAACATTTCATAACCAAAAAAAAAAATTTAATTTGGATTGAAATTTATAGCAAAAATGTTAACTGTCTAATAAATTCCCACGACAAATGTAACTTCGCTCCAGAACGACTCGAGTCTCACTCTGCCAAAGATTTCAACTTAGTAATAGCCGTATCAACCGCAAGTTTTTTTTCCCTAGGAAGAAGTTTCGACGAAAGCAGAGCTGTTACAACAACAACTATCTATTACAAGTTTTTTTTAAATAATACATTTTCACTTTACAGAATAGGGCACACACCAGTCACAGAATTCCATTCCTTTAGAAAAAGAAAATTTTTTTCGGTATGAAACCATTTTCAGTTTTCTAAGTGTATTCCTTAATTTGTACATAATTCTTTGTTTTTCTCATATTTTTAAATAATTTCTAAATTCTGAATAATAAACTATTTTGGGAATTGACAAAATCAAACGGAATCTGAAGAATCTAAAACATATCCATCCCAATTATGAATAAAAATGTTACCTGGAGTTTGTTCCCCGGGAGTTTTTTCCCATTGAATTTGAATAGGAGAAATGGGAAAAGGGAAAAAACTTCCGGGGAATTTTTATTCATAATTGGGCTGATCAAGCCTTTTCTCAAATTATATAGAAAATGTTTAAAAGTGTTTTTTATATAAAAAATAAAGGCTGTTTAAAGAATAGGGCAGATTAGATTTTGTTTTATGGTAAAGTAAACCTACAAATACATTTATAGAAATGTTGTAAATTGTCCATTAGAAATCTATTTACAGAATGACCCATATTAAGTTTGAATTTAAAGTTAAATAAACTGTTGTCGCAAAAAAAATTATTACAAAGAAAATAAAACAGCAAAAATTAAGGTTATTCTTCAGTTTACAGAATAGGGCAGATTAAATTTTGTTATAAAATTCAGATTTTAGGCTAAATTGAATATGAAAATTATATATTTGCTTTTATAGAAATGTTTTAAACTGACTATTACAAATGAATGAAGGCTATTTGTTATGTTTGCAGAATAGGGCAGATTTTTTTTATAAAATCCATATTTTATGTTTAATTTTAAATAAAATTGTATGTTTACTTTTATGGAAATGTTCTACAAGTCTATTACAAATAAAATGTATTATTCATTCATTTACAGAATGTTGCATCTTAACCTTGGTATAAATTTCAAGTTTTAATTTGAATTTAAAGTAAAATTATATGTTTACTTTTATGGAAACAGTTTACTGTCTATTACAAGTGTTTTTTTTTATATCAAATGACAATAAACCAAAAAAAAATTAAGGCTTTTTTCAATTTACAGAATAGGGCAGATTAATTTTTTGAAAAATGTATATAAAATTGTATGTTTACTTTAATAGAAATGTTTTAAACTGTGCATTACAAGTCTGTTACAAATAAAATGTTGCTTTCATCTGTTAACAGAATGGATTATGTTAAGTTTGGTGTAAATTTCATGTTTTAATTTGAATTTAAAGTAAAATTATATGTTAACTTTTATAGAAACAGTTTAAAACTGTCTAATACAAGTGTTTTTTTTATTTCAAATGAAAATAAACCAACAAAAATTAAGGCTTTTTTCAGTTTACAGAATAGGGCAGATTGAATTTTTTCAAAATGTATATAAAATTGTATGTTTACTTTAATAGAAATGTTTTATATTGTGCATTACAAGTCTATTACAAATATAATGTAGGTTTCTTTCATTTGCAGAATGGAGGATGTTATGTTTGGTGTAAATTTCATGTTTTAATTTGAATTTAAAGTAAAATTATATGTTAACTTTTATAGAAACAGTTTAAAACTGTCTATTACAAGTGATTTTTTATTTCAAATGAAAATAAACCAACCAAAATTAAGACTTTTTTCAGTTTACAGAATAGGGCAGATTGATTTTTTTCAAAATGTATATAAAATTGTATGTTTACTTTAATAGAAATGTTTTAAACTGTGAATTACAAGTCTGTTACAAATAAAATGTTGCTTTCATCTGTTTACAGAATGGATTATGTTAAGTTTGGCGTAAATTTCATGTTTTAATTTGAATTTAAAGCATAATTTTGCTTTTAACGTTTAACCCCCATTTTCTCAATATCTGGTTAACGTTTTTCGTAACGATAAACCTCCAATTAGCATTTTTTTAATGAGAACTGAGAACAGAGATTGAGAAAATGGGGGTGTAAAACTGTCTATTACAAGTGTTTATTATTCTAAATGAAAATAAACCAATAACATTAAGGCTTTTTTCAGTTTACAGAATAGGGCAGAAATAAACCAACAAATATTAAGGCTATTTTTTTGTTTACCGATTGGGCAGCTTAATTTTTTTTTATAAAATTCACATTTTGTGGTAAATTTGAAGTATTACAATTAAAATGTGGCTTTCTCTTATTAAGTTTTGTTCTATTTTTTTTTTTTAGGGCAGTTAAAGTTTTGTTATAAATTTCAAGGTCCATGTTGAATTTTAGACCAAATTGTTTGTTTACTTTTATAGAAAATTAATTTTAAAATGGTCTATTTTAAATCTATGACAAATATTTTCTGTTTACAGAATAGAGCTGATTCGATTTCGACATAAATTTTACATTTTACTTTTAATTGAATGACAATTTTTTGCTTTACTTATAACAAATAGTTTAAAGAAGAGAAGAATCAATTTTTTTTAAAAAACAAACAATATCTACAACTAGATAATGATCTTGTTAAGCAATTGAATGTTTAAATTTGTATTATTTATACATTTTAGATTCCTTCTTAATAAATAATTAATCCATTTCCTTATTATACTTAAATACTTTCCCCTATATTCATAATCAATTTTTAAATTTATCAAATGTTTATAAAACAAAATTTCAATACAAAAATTTAATTTACAAACCTTTATTACATTTAAAAATTGTTGATGAATAAGGCCTTTAGTTATTCATTTTTTAAGCTTAATATATTTTTAATATTTTATTTATATTCAAGGATATATCTTTTTGTGTGTATGTATTTAATATTTTCTTGTTTTTTTATTATTAATTCATTAATTTTTATTATTTTATAAAGATTTTGTTTAAGTTTTATTTTATATATTTTTATTATATTTTTTTTTTTAATATTTTAAATGTGTAATAGATTTTAAGGATTTTTCAATATTTTTTTTAATATTTTTTATGTATTTTATTTTTTTCTATATATTTTCAAATCTTTTTTTTTAATTTTTAAAGATTTTTTAGTATAATTTTTTTTAACAAATAATGTTGGATTCTTTTTCTATACATATTTTGTTTTTATTTTTAAAATCCTTTTTTATTTTTAGAAATTATTATTATACTTTTTTTATAAATAGTTTAGTTTATTAGTTTGTTAATTTTACAATATTATATTTATAATGATTTATTCATTTGTTTTTAATATATAATTAACAAAATTGTGTATTTTTATTAAACATTAACTAAGCTGTTTTCAAATATAATAATTTGTTATGCATATTTTTTATAAATTCTGTTTTAAATTATATATTCTTGAAATATTATAGTTATCGGCTATTTAAGTTACATTTAAAATATTTCTTTTAATACTAAAAATCAAAAACGAAAATCGTAGTATTTTTTAATTTTGAAATAAGTAAGATTTATTTATTTCTTATTTTAAAATGATTAGCCCCATTTTCTCAATATCTGGTTATCGTTTTTCCTACCGAAATACATCCAATTAATATAACTTTTGTATAAGAACTGTCAGTATATCATCACGATAAAAAATAACCAGAGATTGAGCAAAAGATC
The DNA here is from genome assembly GCF_958450345.1 of Calliphora vicina. NCBI lineage: Eukaryota > Metazoa > Arthropoda > Insecta > Diptera > Calliphoridae > Calliphora > Calliphora vicina. The sequence goes on along the minus strand of NC_088783.1, from coordinate 106,559,140 downwards.
CTTAGATTTTTAAGCTTCACTATTATTTTTGATTTTTTTCTTTATTTTACATGAATTTCTTTAATAATGTTAGCATAAGAAAAGCATCCATGTAACATGATAATGTTATAAAATTACTTCAATTAGGTTAATGGATAATCTGACCATATATTATGCCCCCCATCTCATTAAAAAAAATCCATCCATTTAAAGTTGTTATTGTGCCGCAAATATTTTTTTTCACAATTATTTTAAGTTGGATAAATTCAACTATTCGAATTCACAGAATTACAATTCCTTAAAAACCAAGCAGCCTCTGGTTCCTAGATTCTATATTTTTCAGCCAACGAACATATTGAAATTTCGAATTTGTCCTCAAATATAACCAAAACCGCTAGAAACTTCTGCTTATAAACAATGTTGATAGCAAGTTGTTTACAATTATGGCAGCAGCTTTAAAATTTCTGGTTGATCAATTTAATAGATAATGCTGGAATTAGCTAGAAGATGGCGCGGTGTATAATTGAATAGTAACGAAGAGTTGCTGGTGATTATTTTCAATTAAGAGAATCCATTTTATTTAAAGGAAATAAATCACCATTTTTATAATAAATATCATACATTTGATTATTACACAAGAGTATTTAAAATTCTTATTGACAGAATATAAAAGGAGTCAAAATGGAATTTTTAGACTACCCAGAATATATTAAAAATAAATCATTTTAAGATTTCTAATTTGGATGTTTGTTTCAAAGCTAAGTATAACATAATTTTAACATAATTTTAAAAGTTATGAATGATTTACTCAAAGGCGCCATAATGTTACCTAAAACTTGATGTTCAAGGCTATGGCAAGTGGTGGCTGGAGAATATTGGATAGGATTGGAAAATGTAAACGCCCTTAAAAAACTATTGTCTTTGAGCCATTTATATCTGCTCAAAGACAATATTTTATCTCCTTATAAGGTTGGAAATTGATGGACGTTTATTTACATTTATTAAGAAAAATTGTTCATGTAAAAAAGCCAGATAGATAAGTATTAAGCAAATTAAACGCAACTATACCACTTTGTAATTCCTTTATCTCTTTGGTTGTCGTTTATCTACATTTAATTGAACAAGTTGAACATGTTATAAAAAAAGTCATAGAAAATTTCAAATAAATAGATGGAAACAACAGAATTTAAAACATTAAAATTTTAATTTTATTTCATCAACAAGAATATGTCACAATGATACCGAGAACTTAAACCATACATGGTTTAGTATGATCACGGCTATACAAGTGACAGGCGTATATTGGATAGGATTAGAAAATGTATACGCTCTTAAACAACTGACCAAAATTTGGATCTTCCTCAAAAGGCAAGGATCCTGATACCGTAACTGGCGAATATTGGATAGGATTGGAAAATTTATATACCCATACAAAATATGTTTTTTTTGCAGTAATTGAGGCATGTTTGAGTATTAAACTTAAATCATACTTAGTTGGAGTATGTTCACGGCTGTACAAGTGGTAGGCGAATATTGGATTGGATTGGAAAACTTATATGCCCTTATTATGTTTTGTAGCAAAAATAAAGGAAATATTACAGTTAGCAAGTGGCAGGCGAATATTGGATAGGTTTGGAAAATGTATATGCCCTTAAACAACTGACGACTACTAAGAGTCTAACAGTCGTTAGGATGACTTCACTACAAAGTCCTGCCAACAAAGAAACCTTTGCACTTTTATAGCAAGTGGCTGGCGAATATTGGATTGGATTGGAAAATCTATATGCCCTTATTATGTTTTGTAGCAAAAATAAAGGAAATATTACAGTTAGCAAGTGGAAGGCGAATATTGGATAGGTTTGGAAAATGTATATGTCCTTAAACAACTGACGACTGATAGGAGTCTAACAGTCGATAGGAAGACTTCACTACAAAGTCCTGCCAACAAAGAAAACTGCACTTTTATAGCAAGTGGCTGGAGAATATTGGATAGGATTGGAAAATGTAAACGCCCTTAAAAACAAGTGTCTATGAGCCATTTATATCTGCTCAAAGACAACAGTTTATCTCCTTATAAGATTGTGAATTGGTTAATGTTTATTTACATTTATTAAGAGAAATGGTACATGTAAAAAAGCCATTGGATATTTTAAATCTGCCATACTTCTAGATATATAAATAAGTTAGAGGCAAAATAAAAGAATCTACACCATTTTGCAACTCCTTTATCTCTTTGGTTGACGTTTATATTAATTTATATTTAATTGAACAAGTTGAAGATGTAAAAAAGTCATTGATAATTTCAAATAAATAGAGGGAAACAACAGAATTTTAAACGTTAAAATTTTAATTTTATTTCCTCGACAATAAGGATAGACTCAATGTTTAATACCGAAAACTTAAACTATACTTAGTTCGAGAATGTCCACGGCCAAACAAGTGACAGGCGAATATTGGATTGGTTTAGAAAACCTATATTCCCTTATTATATATTCCAACAGACATAAAGGAAATATTATAGTATAGCAAGTAGCAGGCGAATATTGGATAGGTTTGGAAAATGTATACGCCCTTAAACAACTGACCAAAATTTGAATCTTCCTCAAAACGCAAGGCTTCTATGTATCGTCCATTCTATTCTGAAAAGATCCAAATAGTCATATACGTTACTACGAGTTGAAAACGGAAACATTCGGTGTTAATTGCGCGTCATATCTGGAAGGAAGTTCACCCATTAGAGCAATGTACATTGATGATGGATCTTGATACCGAAATCTAATAAGTGACAGGCGAATATTGGATTGGTTTAGAAAACCTCTATGCCCTTACTATGTTTTCCAGCTGAAATAAAGGAAATATTATAGTACAGCAAGTGGCAGGTGAATACTGCATAGGTTTAGAAAATGTATACGCCCTTAAACAACTTGTATGTCAGAGCAACCTGATAGTTTTGTAATTGTGGATAGTAGCAATATCAGTACTGTGACATAAGTTTATGCTGAATTGCAGATTAACTGCAATTCTTACCTTTAAGTTATTTTTTAAGATTTAAAATAAAATTAGTTTTGAAAAACCAACAAAACAACTCAGTTGTTTCATTTACATTTGTGGCGCAGTCACTGGACAATATATCTAACGATATATTGCGAACCTAACAAAAATAGAAATATATACTAAACAGTAAATATGAATACAGAACAAATTCTACACAGGATCGACAATTGCAAGAAGAAATAATAAAGGATCAACAACATCAGTTGCTGCTTCAAATTGAAAATGCACAGAAATAAAAATACAGATAGTTCTAATTGTGATTACAAGTGGTAGGTGAATATTGGATTGGATTGGAATACATATATGCCCTTATTATCTTTTCCAGTTGAAATAATGGAAATGGCAGGCGAATATTGGATAGGATTAGAAAATGTAGACGCCCTTAAACAACTGACCAATATTTGGATCTTCTTCAAAAGGCAAGGCTACTATGTGAAGGCCATTTAAATTCTGAGAAGATCCAAATAGTCATATACGTGACTACCAGTTGAAAACAGAAACATTCGGAAACATCACACTGTGAGCGAAGGTTAAGTGTAAACTGCAGAAATGCATACGTTACAGTTAATGCAGATGAAAAAAATATAAACAAAACAAACAGAAGAATAGATGACAACTTGTTTTTAAAAGCCAAGCCTGTTAACCGTGCTCGTTCTTGTTCCACCGCATTGACAACAACTAATGATTGTCAAACGAAAGAAAATACAACAGCTGTAAGTCTGGAGATACCAGAAAACAAAAATCTTTTATTTTCTGGTATTCTATATCAGCTTCACACTGATTACAAATAAAATTAACCCATTAAGCGTTGCTATGCAATAAATAAATGAAAATGAAAAAAATATCTGGCCATTAGCTGATGACGTACAGGAAGTTCGCGCATCGCTGGATCCAGATACCAAAATCTGACAAGTGACTGGCAAATATTGGATAGGATTGGAAAATTTATACACCCATACAAAATATGTTGGTTTTTTTTGCAGAAATTAAGACATGTTTGAGTATTAAACTTAAATCATACTTAGTTCGAGTATGTTCACGGCTGTACAAGTGACAGGCGAATATTGGATAGGATTAGAAAATGTAGACGCCCTTAAACAACTGACTAAAACTTGGATCCTCCTCAAAAGGCAAGGCTTCTATGTATCGGCCAATTCCATTCTGGAAAATCCAAATAATTCTATACGTGACTACGAGTTGAAAACGGAAACATTCGGTGTTAATTGCGCGTCATATCTGGCAATTAGCTGATGACGTACAGGAAGTTCACCCATTAGAGCAATGTACATTGATGATGGATCCTGATACCGAAATCTGATAAGTGACAGGAGAATATTGGATTGGTTTAGAAAACCTATATGCCCTTACTATATTTTCCAGCAAAAATAAAGGAAATATTATAGTATAGCAAATGTCAGGCGAATATTGCATAGGTTTAGAAAATGTAGACACCCTTAAACAACTGACCAGTATTTGGACCTTCCACAAAAGGTAAGACTTCGGCCAATTCAATTCTGAGAAGATACAAATAATTCTTACGTCACTACGAATTGAAAACGGAAATCTTCGGTGTTCATATCTGGCCATTAGCTGACGACGTACAGGAAGTTCACGCAATGTACATTGATGATGTTCTGACTGGATCTATATACCGAAATCTGACAAGTGACTGGCGAATATTGGATAGGATTGGAAAATGTATACACCCATACAAAATATGTTTTTTTTTTGCAGAAATTAAGGATATACCGAATATGTTCGCGGTTATAGCAAATGGCTGGCGAATAGTCGATAGGATTAGACAATTTATACGCCCTAAAAAACTATGTATTATGTTTTTGAGAAGGAATAAAGTAAACATTAGCAACTTAATGTCAATTGTTAACTGATTGTCATTTATCTAGAATTATTTAGACATATTAAAAATGTAAAAGTCATTGAGGATTTGAAATACAGATAAGTACGTAAGCATGAAAGAAGTCAACACACCTACCACGGAAATCCGAAAGCTACTTGGAAATGAAGTAGATAAAGAATGTATTTATAAGCGGACCTCCATTGGTACGAAAATATTTACTCCTAATGAGACGCAATATAAGGCCTGTAAACAAATTTTGAAAGAAAACCAAATAGAGTTTCACTCCTATAATTCTAAGGATAATAGATTATATAGACATCAAAAAAGAATTGATAAGTTACAACTTATCTTCCTCTTTTGTAATGGAAATTCCCACTAAATACAGCTCAGTTCAGTGCCGCCGCAAAACTTTCAAACCCTACCTCGCTTAAAAATGTGAGAACAATTGCCAATGTAATTATTACTTGGAAAAAATATAAACCAAAAAAACGGTGAAAAACCGACACAATGTTGGAATTGTTTAATGTATGGATACGGCGGAGAACACTGTCATTGTACTGCTGCATGTATGAACTGCATCATAAAGATTCTTGCCCATTTAATGCATGTGAAAAACGGGCTGCAAAAAATATGGCAAAGACAGAATAGATCATGCTACTGAGTTGCCAACCTTAGGTAACAAAAACCAAAACATCAGCAATAACAGGGTTAATAAGTCAAGTTAAAGATGGTTCTAATCTCTTTAGTATTGATGAACTTTTTGAAATACTGCAATGGATGATTTGCAAAGATGCACATCGAAAGTGTGCAGCAAATTAAAGTAGTTATGTTACATTTCCAGCTTAACAACTCTCATTGTTTTATCAGTTTTACTTTTCTGGATGGCCGCTGAATGACAAACTAAAGCAGTTTTATGTGCCCTCATAAAGCAAGTGGTTAACGTAAACACCATCATTACTGAAAAGAAATCCAGCAACCACCCTAATCAAAAGCCCTCTGTATCAATAATAGAAACTTCAATTGGGATTCAATCGATGAGGAAAGCCTTTAATGAATCTTAGGTAAAAAAAAGTACAATGTAGATATAAACAGACTATCTGAATACTGGAAATCCTACTCTGTAACTATGGGAACAGGAAACACTTTCATCATTCCAATTGATCTTAAGGTAGATAGGGTCCCTGCTGACATTCCAGATATAATTCAAGGAACAGACTCATATGAAGATTCAGAGCTGTGGATGTGTATCTGGATAGTCGGAACTTTTCGATTGATTAAGAGTACTGATGAGGATTATAGAAGAAAATTATTTAAATCGTTTACGGTTAGTGTGAAAAACTGATTGTCAGAAATTAATTGCTGCAGTGGATATGTACTTTAATAAGTTTGATAAAGACCAAAGGGGAATTTTAAGAGTTGCAACAATCTGATCATAGTTCTGAGATTGTGCTGCATTAAAGTCTTACAGATATGATAAAGAAACATCATATTTCCCATATCACATGGACCTTGGTCTATGCAATCGCAGTGCTTTCTCAGCTAGGCTTAATCCCGAAATTCACTTCTTCTGTAATATAATCGGAGTAATATGTGGCGTGACTCGATGTCAGAATGCACGAATGATAATAGAAAAAAGTATAAATGATATTTTGTCAAACGCTAAACTTGTCGGATAAGTTTTCATGGACCGTATAGATTACAAAGTATAATTTGAATTGAACAAAGGATTATCTCAAAGAGATAAAGATGATATGGTGGCCGCATTGTCAGATATCCCTGAAGAAGAAAATTAAAGAGAGGAATATACAGCACATAATACTGTATCCACATATGAAATATCAATACCATCTAGCAAAAATCTCAACGAATGCTATACATGGTATGAGTAGAATGCTACCTACCGAAGATCATATTTCCCTTGCTTAATCCCGGAATTCACTTCTTTTGCAATATAATCGGAGTAATATGTGGCCTGACTCGATGTCAGAATGTACGAATGATAATAGAAAAAAGTATAAATGATATTTTGACAAACGCTAAACTTGTCGGATATGTTTTCATTAACCGTACAGATCACAAAGTATAATTTGCATTGAATGAAGGATTATCTCATAGAGACAAAGATGATATGGTTGTCACATTGGCAGAAACCCCTGAATAATATCAATACCATCTAGCAAAAATTTCAACGAAAGCTATACATGGTATGAGTAGAATGCTATCTACCGGAGATCATATTTCCCTTGCTTAAGCCCGGAATTCACTTCATTTGCAATATAATCGGAGTAATATGTGGCCTGACTCGATGCCAGAATGCACGAATGATATTTGAAAAAAGTGTCAATGATATTTGCTCAAACGCAAAACTGGTCGGATACGTTTTCATGAACCGTACAGGATCGAGTGTTACAGTGTTAAGTATAAAGTTACAAAATTTTAAAATGTGTTAACCCTCCGTCATCCCTTTTTTCGCTTCAGTTGCATAATGAACTTTGAAAGGTACAGACAATAATTTACGGAAGAATTTTTATTTATTCGAAAAAAAAATGGATGAAGTAGAATTTATTTATAATACGCGATTTCGTAGTGGTAATGTGAATTTCAAAAATTCGCTCGAATCCGTTATGCCTACAACATTCGAAATCAGAGTATACATGTTATGTTTTAGTTGCTTACCTGAAACTGTGTAAGACTTTTTTAATTTAGAATTAATTAAAACTTACTTTACTTGCACATGGTACTTTGAGTTACACAAAGTACCATGTGCAAAGTTGTGAAAAACGTAAACAAAATACAAAACAAATTGTGGCCCAAAATTTTACAATTTTAAAATAAAATATGTATATTTTTTACACTTATTTTGAGAAAATATCAGAAAAATACGTATATTTTTATTTATTTATTATTTTACTTCATTGCTTTGTTTAGTTTTACCACAAAACGGCAGTGTTTGTTTCTTTTCGATAAGAGATTACCAATAGACAACAACTTCGAGTAAATACGTTTCGATAACGACTGCCGTGATCCACGTTAACTACATTTCGATGACAAAGTACTGGATTTCGAATGCGGTGATTTAGCCCCAGGTAGAAGTTAATGCCAAGATGTGTCATAAACTTCTGTAGGTAGTAGGGTTAATATTCAAGATTTTGGTAATCTCATGAAAATTTACACTGCAACAGTTTCGTGATAGGAAATGAAAATGAGAAATACATACAAATTTAAAGCAAAGGGTTGCTACAAAGCACAAAGTCTGCTAATAGTTTGTACTATCTACTAGGTTTAATGGCCAAACAGATGCAGTAATTGTTTTGTCAGCGAAATGGTGGTTGGATATTTTAAACTTTCTTAATAGTACATTTCTTAATAAAAATCCAACTGGCCAATAAATAAGTGTTAAATATTACGGCAATTATGTGGATTTGTTTGGGAAAATATTTGAGGTGTTTAAGAAAGTGACTTTTCAATTCAATATCTTTTCAAAAAAAGTACCTGTCTTACAAAAAAATACTTTTTAAAACCGGATATTTATAAAAAAGATCCTTCAATAATAAGAAACTTTATGAAAAAAAATAACTTTATAAAAAAGTAGCCTTTTTAAAAAAGTACTTTTGCTCTAAAAATATAATAGACTGTCTTTAGAAACAAAATACTTTATAAAAATAGGCCCCCTTTTTAAAAAATTAATTTTGCTTTAAAAATTATAAACAAATAATCATCAGGAGTAGCATAAAACTTAAAGCTATATAAAATTTAAGTTAAACAATTTAAGCTCAAGCTTAAAATATCATTCATTAATTGGTTGTTGTTTATAAACTTAGATTTAATTTTCTATACAATTTTGTTTAACAAAATTGAGTAGAGTTTTGTGTAGTATTATTAACTATATTCTTATTATAAAATATTAAGTACAGTTATATGTTAATAATTATATGTTACACTAAATAATATATATTAATAAACAGACTAAGACAGACATTGTTTACTTTGCTTTAAAAAGTCTTTAAATTTTAAGCAGATTTTGTTTATATAATTTAATTTACATTAATATAACATTTATACAAGATTTGCAGGTTTTGCTTGAATTTAAACCAAAAAAAAAATTATAACAATTGTTTATTTTTTGTTTTTAAATAATTTGTTGTATTATTTTATTTAAATTTATTGAAGATTTGTATGCAATAAAATGCTAAAAATATTATTATTTAAAGCATTTTAATTTTAATATTTTTTGTTATTTTGTTAACTTATTAACTAAATTTAAGGATTAGACAAGCTTAAATTTAAAACTATAAAGTGAAGGGGGATTAGTAATCTTACATAATAAAGCTTAAAACTAAATTAAAGTATAAAAATTATATGGCTTAAAAATTATAAAAAATTTAACTTATTTCTAATAAAAAAAGGCAAACAAATTAAAAATTTTTTAGGTTGTAAGAGAAATTTTATAAAATAAAAATGATTTATTGAAATAAATGATTATTTTATAATTAAAAATAAGCGAAATGAATGAAACTGGAAGTGCTATTAAAAAACAATACAAATAGCACAACCCATTTAAAAATTAAAAACAATAATTGTAGTATTTAAAAAATGATCGGTTATGTTTAAAACAAATAATTCTGTTTTTCTTTGTTAAGGTCAAGTTTTAAAGTCTTAAACAAAATAAATTATGAACAAATCTATTTAAGGTCAAGCAAAGTGTTTTAAATTACTAAAACGTATAGAAACTATGGTCAAGTGTAAATTTACAATGGTCAAATTATACAAATTAAAATTGTACAAAATAAAAATTTTTTTAAAAAAAAATTAAAACAAAAATACATTTTTCTTGTAAAATCATTAAAAAAAAAAACAGTAAAATAAAAAATTTAAAATAAATTCATTTAAAAACAAAAAAAGAAATTAAAAGCAAAATATTCTAGAAAAGAAAATGTGTTTTAAGTAAATAATAAAATACAATTTTCGTTTATTGTAAGAAATGTTTTTGTTTTTTTATATAAGTATATTGATAATTTTGTCCAGTAATATTTTTTTAATAATTAGGTGCAAGAAAATATTGTTAAAGATTTGTTAAGGAAAAATTTAAACAAACAAAATTAAAAATCAAAATATTACAGCTGCCAATTAGATTTTTGGAAATTCCTACGTTTGCTAGGTAATATAAACAAATAAATGTTTAGATACAATAGGATTTGGTAATTTAGAAATCAAGTAAACCGTATTTTTGATATTCTAAGAAATTTATTTTAAAACTCTTTTCACCTTTAATTGAAATAAGCAAATGATTCAAGAGAAATTAACTATATTTTATTAAAAAACATATACATTTTATTATAAAATTTATATACCTGAAAGAGACTCTGAAATCTCTAAAACTAAACATAGAAATATGTAAATCTGGACTTGCTATATAGTTTAGAAATTAACAAACCTACAAAATTTTAATAAATCATTATAATTAAAGTTATTGATCATCATCTCATATCTAAAAATTTGAAATTTTTATTGAAAAACACTGAAAAATTATTTCATAAACAAATTTTAAAATTCATTTCCTGTCAAAGAGCCTGTAAAATCAGGCTCTTTGTGTTTAGTTCAGATAAACCAATTCCAGTTTAAAAATAAAAAGATAACAGGAGTAGTAGATACAATGGAACCTCAATAAAAGAATGTGGTAATTGATCCCCTATGTAGTTGAATTATTTGTATTACTTTATCATAAAGAAACAATGCTTCAAAGAGTATAATGTTTTTGCCATCAAAGCCATTATCTGTTTAGCTCTTGTATATTAACAAGACTTGTTAGCAAAGAGGAGTTGGGCATTATAAGCAAATGGTAAAATATTACAAATTCAATATGTTACAAATTTTTTAGTGTATTTTGTACTTGGATTTCTATAAAATTTTCAATTTTCATACCATTTGATCATAATTATAAGTCTTGCTAATTTACTAAAGTCTAGCAAATCCCATTTTTATACATTTTATGGCTGTGGTGTTGCAAATTGTAAAATTTTTGCTAGACAATGTTTGCAAGTTTTACTATGTAGTTGTTTACTATGATCAATGAATTCCTCTAATCTTATCAAAGTTACTACTTTTTGGTTCTACTATGTTTCAATTGTATTAACAACCTTGACCAATTTTATGAAAATATCAGGAAGTTTTTCTAGAATTTGTACATATCAAAATCAGTAGGGAGTTAAAATTTTAAAAATTCAGTGACAAAAATGTGCCAAATAAGCTGTAAAAAAATAACTATTGGAAAAACATATTTAAAAAATTATCGTAAAATGTTTAAAAATATTTAAATAATAAATAAATAAAATTAATCTTTGAAAACTTATTTAGAAAATCATTAAAAAAATACAATTTAAAAAAGAATTGCAGAAAGTATAAATCTTCCAATGTTTCATTCATTTGTGGCAATATTTAAAGAAATTATATAAATAGGGACAATATAACCTAAGCATACATATTTAGTTAATCAACAAAACCTAATTCGCATTTGTAAAAATGTATGCTGTGAAATGTTTTTCAAAATAAATTACAAAAATTTAAAAAACACTGTGGAATGAAAATTGCCGACACTTTAGAAATTTATAGGGTGTTTCCCAAATGGTAAGGGCTTGAATTGAACGCATGGTAATTTCCTTTTCTGAAAAGTACATGGATTTGGTAACGTGCTGGTACCTTTACAGTCTGATAAATTTTACCATGTTGAGACATGTTCATATCTCCATTATACACCTCCCCTTTTTTGATCTTTTAATAAGCACTTTGACATTTTTCTGAAAAATATTGGAGCGATATCTGGATCAAATTTATCAGTTATAACATGCCTTAGATCTTAAACTTTATCCCTGGATAAACAATTTTACAATTAGAAGACAAAATTAATCTAATTTCTTTATTTGTATGCTTTGTTTATTTATTTCTTGGTTAGCGTAATTATTTTACGCCTACGAAAGTTTCGTACTAGATTAAAGATAAAATGCAAACTATTTCTTTAATCTAGTACGAAACTGTCATAGGCGTAAAACGTTTACGCCAACCACGATAAGGGTGATTGTTACTATTTGATTAGTATGTGTATGCTTAGGTTATTTCGTGCCCATTGTTCCTATTTAATTAGTATTTGTATGCTTAGGTTATTTCGTGCCGAATGTATGAATTATATAAAACAATATTGCCATTTAAATTATCTTTTTTGTATAACTAAACTCTATTGTACTTAGTTTTTCCTTATTTATGTGGTTTATGCTTTGGGTTTTTCAAGTATTGTAAAAACAAAAAGCATTCGAATTACCAATATATAAAGACCCTAATTTTGTAAATCACTTCACCAAAGTGATATTTATGTGCATAGCAAAAACAAAATTTTACACATTTTAAAAATTTTGTTTTTGTTTTATATACATACAAATTCTGAACCAAACAACCGCATAAACATTCGAGCGTTGATTTGCCTTTCATAATTTGAAAATTTTGTACATAAAACAAAAACAATTTTTTAAAATGTGTGAAATTTTGTTTAAATATCACTTTGGTGACGTGATTTACAAAATAAGGGCCAAAGGTTTAGACTAGTAAACAAATTCTTGTTACGGCAAGCTCTAAAAAATCTTGAAATCTTCATTTTTGGCGCAGCCAAGGTTGCTATAAATGTAAGACATCGATACCCGATTTGCTTACATGCGTTTTATCGAAAACAAAAACAGCACAATTAAATTTAAATTTAATCAATCAATTATGAAATCAAAAAGTGACCATAACCATGAAATATGGCCACTTTTTAAAACCCTCCAAAAGACTTTTTGGTCTACTTGAAATCTTTGAGAATTAAGTTTATATTCACATTTATTTCAGAAAATATCGTCCAATGTGATCGAAACTTTTAAAATTTAAATTAGCAATCTGTACAATATATTATAGTAAAAAACGGTGATAGAAATTCACATACAATTCAATCCTTTAACCTTCGCTTTACCAATACCCACCCGGGTGACCACATCGATTTTATTGGTTTAATATTTGTTTTAATTTTGTTTCGATTTAAATGAAATTTGTACTCACTGAACAAATTCTAGAGTTCTAGAGAATTTAATAGAACCATTTTAAACTTTTTATAAGGTTTTTTCAATTTTTTAAAATTTCGTTCGTCGCATATATTTATAGAAGTGTAGTGTCACCCGGGTGGGTATTGGTAAACCATGTACATAAAAAACCTTTGGTAAAAAGAAGGTTAACTGATTCGAAAATGTTTATATCTGATTTGATGATGTGTCTTTTTTCTTTAAATGTGATTTAGATATTCGCTGCTTTCATAAATGTTTATAGCTGGCAGCAACTGTCAAATACACAATCCGCCTAGAAACCCCATTTAAATAGGACATATGAATTGAATGTACAAATTATTCAGCTATACCCTCTACTGGAATAGGCTGCTCTTTTTGTAATCTCCTATTTATAAAACTTTTAATTGAAATTAACTTAACAACTTTCCCTTAAACTTCTTTAACAATATTTTCTTTTACATTACAGTTTTAACTCAATGATGATGAGAAATCATCTTTAGCAAACAAGCATATAAGTGTTATAGTTGATTAAAAAAAATATTTGCTTAAATAAAATAAAAAATATTTTGTTATACCTTCTTATACAACGTTTTTTTTTTTTTTTTTTGCAAATATTTATATATATTGATATTGTTTGTTGGTTAGATAGTTTGTAAAACTAACTTAAAATATATATAAAACTTGCTTTATATAAAAATCAAGCTTTGTTTTGAGTGATTACACTTGTTTTTCAATATTTGTTTTAATTAAACGCATCAGCAATTTGCTTAAGAAGCATTGCAGTATTTATATAAATTTGTAACAGGTGAACAAGGAGGTTTAAATAACTATTAAACTATTGTGAGAGAGAGGAAAAAAAAAACACATTATCTTAAGAGCAGAAGTGGAAAGAAACGAAAAAAAAAATAATTGAGGAATCTAGAAATATAATTTAATCGTGCTTTAATACAATCCTTTGTGGTTTACGTTTACTATCAGAATTTCCACTTGAACTGGTACCGGCAGTTGAGGGCGACTGCTGTCTACTGTTGCGTACATCTAAACGTTCAAAAACAGCTCTACGTGAGTTGCTATTACCACCACCACCACCACTATTGCTCGATGAGCCCATATCGCGACCTCTACTAGTAGAATTTGTTCCAGTCGATCCAGAAGAATTAGATGAGGTTTTTAAAACGACTCTACGATTTGTCGAACTAAAGCTAGGCTTTGAAGTTCCATGATTGCCACCGCTACCACGAGCATTCATAGACTTCCGGGCAACATTGTGGGATTTGACATTAGGCTCAGGCGAGGGTGTACGCGATTCTATACGTTGTTTAGATGCTGATTCTCGAGGAGGTGTGGGATCGGGCGAAGCTAATAGCATTTCTTCTTCATCTAATAGTAGATCGTCTTCGTCATAGTCCAGCTGTACTTCATCCTCACTGTGTGATGACATACGCCGTTGTGACTGTGACTGTTGATGAGGTTGAGGTTTTATAGCCGCCACCGTAGCTGAAGATGAATCTTTTTTGAACACCGGCTTAATAATAGCAGTATTTTGACTAATACTATTTGAGCCGCCGCCACCACCGCGTTCTCCACTCGTTGCATTATGTGTCAAATGATCTGTTAGAGTTTTCTTAGCTTCTGGCAAAATTTTGGCCGTTGGTATGGTTTTTCTTTGTGTTGGTCTGCCATGATCATTGTCGTTATCATTGTGTTCGGCTGGCCGCTTTTTAAGCGAAATTATTTTACGTTCGGAAACTACTTCTTTTAGTTTTTGTGAGTTCTGCTGCTGCTGATGATGTGTTGTTGGTTGTGGAGGCGTGTCATCTTTTTGTTGTGGTCCACCACTACGTTTTTCCTAAGATTTTTGTTGGGGAATTGTTTTTGTATGAATTTTTGTTTCTTTTTTTTACTTTGGTTTTTAAACGCATTTTTAATTTTTATATTTTTTAGGGAATTAAAATCTAAATTAGTTTTCTCTTAACATATAGATCAGCTTTAAAGGATTTTATTTAATTTTTCTTTTTGTAAGAAACGAAAACTATTTGTAGTTTTTTTTTGGGGGGGCGGAATTTGATTTTTATATCTAAAAATGGATATTTTAATATAACTTACCTCGTATTGTTTTTCTTCTGCAGCCCGTCTACGTTTCATTTCTTTGTCACGCATTATTTGTTCACGTAAAGCCTTTTGTTTTTCAATTTGCAAGCGGTAGGCACGAGTTTCTTCATCTTCCTCAACCTGAAATTGTTTTAGAAAATTTGTAAGAGCTTTGGTAATTTTTTAAAAGTAAATCCGAATTGAAATCTATTAAAACAAGAGTGCTATATATTTGAATTTTATAAACCCTGCACCAAAGTATATTTTAAGATAAAGATGGAAAACAAACAAAAAAATCATTTTGAAGAAAAATTAGTGAAAAAAAATTGTTGGTATAAAAATATAGGTTAAAAATATTATTCCCGATTTAGAACCATTTTCGGTCTGAATTTCTAAAGCGGTTTGAAGTTTATTTCATTAAGCGCTTCATATCTTTAAATTTAAATAAAACTTAGTATGTGTGAGATATCATCAAAATGTTTTATACGTTTGAAAGGCCATTCGCTGGGTGGCGCGCATCCGAAACGTTAAATTTTCCAAAACTATGGCGCATAAATCAGGCTGAATTTGACCGAAGGCATGGTTTGTGTTGGATTTAAGGGCCGCTGTGGTTTGTGGCTTATTCGAATAAACCGGCGACTTAAGAAACCCCCACAAGAAAAAGTGTAGCGGGGTCAAATCACACGATCTAGGTGGCCAGTTCATATCACCTCTACGTTACATGATCATGTCTTCATGTGGCATGAGCTGTGTCGCACGTAGCGCCGGCCTGTTGAAACCACATGTCGTTAGTGTCCATATCACCCAATTCATCAAAGAAGTTGGTAATCACTGGCGCCGCCTGCCCAAAATCCACACCAAACTGTGACTTTTTCGGTTGCATTAGACGCTCTGGGATCTCCTGTGAATTGGTATCCTTCCAAATTCGATAATTTGGGTATGTTGACGAACCCATTCAGCCAGAAATGGGCGAAACGCGCGAATCGTTGCCCGAACAAAACACCCATTTTGATAAAACAATTTTATCGTTTGTACGTGTTGTTGAATGCTATATCCGTCCTATTGGAACACTCTTTATAAGTCGTAGAAAGGTTTTTGAAATGCCTTTCATTTTATATCTATAAAGTTCGCTTAAAATTAGTTATTATCCGCAAAAGATGAAAAGCTTTTCGAGAGTCAGACCTAGCTCATTATACTTTATTGAAGTTTTTTGATTGATTTTGAAACTCCTCCTGGTCCTATAAACATTAGGGCATATGGTTTATGCCACTAATTACATTCAATGATTACATTTTTGTTAATTCAAATCGCATATAAATTATTATTGGGTTTATGACTTAAAAATTCGGTATTTTGAAGGGTACATGTCTGTCATTTATTCTCACTTTGATATTTAACATTATAGTGTAAACAACAACGTTTTTTTGCTTCGAAAATTACAAATTTTGTGACAACAAAGCGTCATATGCGAGAAGTTTTGCTTTACTTCTTTAATTTGAAAAAAGTGCAGCTGAATCACACCGATTGCTCATTGAAGCTTATGGTGAATGTGTTTCATCGGTTTCAACGTGAGAGGTGGTATAAATATCGGCCAGGCCAGCCGGAAAAGTTTAAATACCAAGAATTGGACGCTTTACTCCATGAAGATTGTTGTCAAACTCAACAAGAGCTTGTAAAATATAAAATATTACAATAAATGAAATGAAAATGAAAAAAATCATTGGGAGCTACTCAATCAATACGTTTGCAAGCAGCAGGATTCATCCAAAAGCTGGGAAATTGGTTACCATACGAATTGAAGCTAAGATGTATGTCTGAAATGCTGCTTCAAGGCTATAAAAGAAAATAATTTTTGCACCAAATCAAGACTTGCGATTAGGGTTCTTGATTTCTCGGACTGAATACTGAATTAATACAAAAAAAATGTAAATTTTGTTCGTATAATTTTACCAGCGATTTAAAAAAAATAATAACTATATTTGGTTGTACAATATTGATCTAGCCTTTTTAAGGGTTTCTTATTTAGAGTTTAGTGAAAAAAAATTCAGTTAAATTCAGTTCAATCTGTTGCTAGAACCGAAAAAATATATGGATAGATGATCCATCGCATCGAATCTGAATAGTGTAA
This sequence comes from Calliphora vicina, assembly GCF_958450345.1. Lineage (NCBI taxonomy): Eukaryota > Metazoa > Arthropoda > Insecta > Diptera > Calliphoridae > Calliphora > Calliphora vicina. The sequence goes on along the minus strand of NC_088783.1, from coordinate 106,541,949 downwards.
CTTTGAAAAAAAGCTTATAAAGAGATTCCTGACAAACATTTCCCAAAAATTTACAAAAAAAATATTCCCGGGAATTCCTGAGAAATTTCGATACGATAACCCAAAGCTTATGAGATCGTATATGAGCCTGACAACCAGCCGAATCGACACCAAATCCATGGCGCTAAGGGTTCTATCTATTATGAGCTGCTGAAATCTGACAGACCATCACACCATGAAGCGAGCATTGGCAGAATATGGAGCCAGACATTAAACCGTAATATTCCATAATGACGTTATATTTTGCAATACATGTTAAAAAGTATTTAGAATGAAGTGAAGTTGGAAGTTTTGCCTCACCCGCCTTATAGTTCAAACCTTGCCCCGTCCGACTCTATTTGTTTCGATCGATACAGAACGCCTTAGAATAGAGTATCCAAAATTGAGAAAACACTTGGGGGATTCAAACGGTCTGCTATTAGGTCGTATTGTCATAATGTCGTAAAATATTTTTTTAGTTTAAACAACTTCTTGTTGTGCTGCAAACAAAAAAAGTGTTATTTTATGACAAACCAATAAACATAGTTCAAAAAGTCTTATTAGTTTATAACTTTTTTGTTTGAATCCCAACAAAAATTTGTTTAAACTAAAAAAATATTTTATGACATTATGACAATACGACCTAATAGGAGACCGTTTGAATCCCCCAACTGTATATTAAAACAGTATTAAAGTTACAGTTTTCAGAATACGGAATGGTGTTATCATTTGCATCAGAAACTTTCACATTTCGCCAACATCTGCCCGGTGGTATTTTTCTGCCTGGGAGGTTATTATTATTTTAGGCATTTCTTCATATTAGGATAAGAAGTATTTGTTCAAGGATCTTATGTGAGTGCTTTATAATTTATCTATTACACATGGCATTTCCTACAAAATATTCCTTAGCAAAACCGAAAACTACTATTTTTCTTAATTTTTTAAATATCGTTCCTTTATTTTTGTTTTTTACTTTTTTCTATTGTTTAGTTATTAATGTACAAAAGTACACATACAAAAGTATGTACACTTAAATTAACGAAATTGTCAAAACACTTAACATCAAAATTAAATATTTTTGGTGCATTGGCAATTAACAACATAAAAATACTTCAACATTGTAAATAAATAACAGTTAGGTAGTAAAATGTTTACCTAGAACCTAGTGTTTCAGTTTTTTTTAAAGAAAAATTTATTTGTTAAATTGTTGTATGCCTATGTGCACACTGAAATCGACGCTACCTGTACACTAAAGTGCACTAATAGCCTGTTTTTAGAACATAATCTAGTAAGTTGAACGAAAATTTAGCATGTGTTTTGTTTTTGTAACAACATGTGTTCTATTATTGTACCTTATCATGATATTTATGTTTGTCAGTTTATAATTGTAATGTACATAATGTTTGTATGCGTAGAAATACATAACACACTAAAATTAATGAAGAGTATTAATGTCCTTGAAAAGTACTAAGATACGTTGGTTCAGCAGCGCTCAAAATAATAGCACCACGACTATTATGTAGTTATAAAGTAATACTATTTAAAATCTGTAAAATTAACTCTAGTTGTTTTTTTTTTATTATTATATTCAAGTCCTCTAAACTTCCAATCTGTATAAAAAATTGAAAATTAGATTCAAAATAGCTGGCAAAAAAATGAAGCCCAGAAATATTTTACTTTTAACCCTTAAATGCATGATTGTTACTTTTATTTTTCTATAAAGTATCAAATATTTAGTTGATTTTTATTTAATATATTCATTTAGCTTTAGTTTGATTTAGAATTCCTTAGCTGATACTTTTCGTACTCCATTTGATTTTGCTGAAGGAGAATCTGAATTAGTATCAAGCTGATTTTCGTCTAAAATTAAGTGGAACTGGAATGTAGACAATTGTTAAACAAATCATAAACCATAATAATTGTTATTTATTTAAAAATTTTCTTTCAACATTTTTGTTTATTTTAATCGATTTCTAACTTTGATTTAACAAAATAATACCAAGTTCAAGATCAAATTTTAAATTAATAACAATTATTATGATTTGTAATTCGTCCCCTTAATTAAAACAATAGTGTATAATTTTTTTCCAATTTCGAAATAATTGAGTTTAAAATTTTTATGTTAGTGACATCTGGAACAAAAGAAATATTTCAATTGATCTTTTGACCCACTTTGTGGAAGTAGAATTTCATCAAATTTTGACCACATATTGAATCAGTTATGTAGATTCTTATTATGCAATGTTTTATACGAATTTATCTTCGTCTTCCCACAAATTGTCAAAGTTTTTCAGTTTTTATATCGAATTGGTATTCCAAATATATTTTTTTGTTTCCAAAAAATACTTTCTTCTATGATTTTGATTTCACTACAATCTTGTGGCCTCAATTTTTTAATAAAATTGTGATTGATAGCACTGAGCGACAGCCGAAATAATCCGATACAGATTTCATCCAACACAAAAATACCGTTTTCTTTTATTAACTATCACTTTGTGATATTCGGACATTTAGATGGTCAAAATGCATGAAAAAGGTAAACAAAAAATCCATTTTCCTTGATTTATATCTAAGTATGATGTTATCAAGCATTTAATCATATAAGGTGGAATTAATTATAGCACATATTCAAAATATATACAGTGCCGGTCAAAATAATAGCACCACAGAACCTTAAAGCAATCAACATGGAAAATATTTTTATTTTCATAATGATTTTAATTAAATATACTATAAGATCGTTAATTAATCTCTATTTCTTTTATGAGTAAAGTTTTCTTTAAGAAAAATAAACTTTTCAATCAATTATATGGTATTTTTGAAAAATACCCAGATTTTGTGCAGTCAAAATAATAGCACCATCGTAAGAAATTGTCGAAAAAAATATAGAATATTTATGTTTTCGATTTAAAAAATCGCCATAATATTATAATTTGAATTAATTTATATCGAAATTAATAAAATTTAAAACAAAAATATTTATTTTACTTTTCAAATTTTTTTTAGTAACAAAAAAAGTGGTGTATGTGAGCTCTAGTTTAAAAAATTATGATTTCTGAACATACAATTAATTAGCTTAATTCAGAAAAAACTATTTATAGATATTTAGAAATGGTTTTAAAAAACATTGCGTTGAAATAAAAATATAAATTTCAGGTTGCGAAACCGCTTATCGCTTTTAATCATAACACTCTTGGCCCACCGTTTCGAAAATCAGGCATTTATGTTCTGCACGGTGGTCAAAAATGGCGACTAGTGTTGCAGTTATTCGCTGACCATTACATATCAATAACAATATAACATCCTCTATTAAAGGTAAAATTTCCAAAGTCACATTACCATTTTTCAACATTCAAGTACCAAAAAACTTCTTGGTCAAATAATTAAACAAATTATATTGTTTGATATCAGACTTCTATAGAATGTCCTCCGAATCCAATTTCAACTAAAATTTAAGATAATATATTCATCTTTTCTTACAAACACACAAATTTTAAAATTATAATTTGATCGTGGTTTTTCTACTATAACATTCGAAGAATATATTGAATATGTGGAATAAATAATTCAATATTATATGATCAAATGCTTGATAAAATCATACTCAGATATAAATCAAAGAAATTATGACCTTAGAAATGATCTATGGAATGATAAATTGATATAAATTTGGGTTTCAAGCTAAAAGGTCAATGTCGTGGCACAGGATGCGATATCCCCAAACATAATTTTATTAAAGTCACAAAAAGGGTAAAAGGAAACCAAAAATATTTAACAATTTATTTTGGGGAATGAAAAAATATATTTGGCATACAAGTTGGATACAAAATTTTAAAAATTTTAGAATCTTTATGGGTAGGAGGTGGTCAGACCGACCAAAAAATACGAAAACAAAAGGCAGCAATATTTTACTTTTAATAATAACGTGTTAAGAACGTTATAAACCATAATAATTATTACTAAATTAAATTTTGTCCTGGTTAATTTTTGTTTATTTTAATCGATTTTTATCTTGGTGCTATTTTTTTTGACTGATGAATTTCGTAGGTAGTTATATATTATGTTGTTTTTCTTTAAAATTTGCTTCTAATTTTCAAAATTATTTTTAATGTTTGAAAGTTTATTGAATTAAGCATAAATTAATACAAAAACAACAAAAATTAATTTAACAGTTTTTACGTAATATTTTAATATAACAATATGAATGTTGTGGTGCTATTATTTTGACCGCAGCTGTACATCGAATGTTAGAGTATACAAATCAGGATTAAACCAATATTTTAGAATCTCTGTGTTTTATTCATCTTATCGTGGATTTTTGATCGCAATTTGATTTAGAGAAGCCTAACATCAAATAATAATTTTTTATTTAACTTTGAAAATTTTACCTTTCATAGAGGATATATTATTGTAATTGGCGAAAATTTTCCAGGATTTAAATCATTTAAAATGTGTGATCTAGCAATGGTCAGCAAATAATTGCAACACCAGTTGTCACTTAGAGGTAACATCTTTTTTGTTACTTTTTTTGAAACAATGGGCCAATAGTTTTATAATTATATGAGAGATAGCGGTTTCGCATATACAATTTCTATTGGAACGCAATGACTTTAATATTAAATTTTATATGCTATAAATATTTTTATTCTAAAGTTATCATTATTTTTAAAATTAGAGTCTACATAGGGCATTAGTCTTTCCAATACGGTAATTTTACTATAAAGAATTCGTTAGCTTAGTGCCCCTTTTCACAAATATTACAGTTTTAAATATTTTTAAAATCTGCCTTTTCTTATTTGGTTTGATTTACGTAAAAATTCAAATATTTGAAGCAAACAAGAAGTGCACTATTTCTTTTTACATATCTCGTTATAAACAAGAGGACTATAAATTTCTCGGGAGAAAAAATTCTTACATAAAATTGACTGGATTTTATCCAAGACTTCAGGTAGGGTCACACATGGCAATTATTTGACGAAAAATACGTAACCACTAAATAAAATATATTTGAATTCTTTTATTTATTTCAAAAACTCGTTTTACTTACGCCTATTCAAAACAAAAAAAAATTGTTTTATTTTATTTGATGCTGTTTGAATTTACAAAACACTTGTAAGAGTAAACACGTCAAACAAATTTGTGCTAATAGAAGTGGTTACGATTTTTTTGCCATGAGTGACCCTACCTTTAGAATATTAAAAAAATGTTTACCAAATCTCACAGAATTTAAATCAATTTGCATCCAAAATAAGAAAATAACACATGATTATATCGATTAGAGCAAATACTTAATTATTTGGTTTCATTTCTATATTTTTGAATTATTGCTTTACTTTTGTATATCGTGTTAAAAATACTATTCGGAATAGGTTACAAAATCGAAACTTTTGCAAATTTTGATTATTTTGTACAGCTTGTTTTTACAATAATGTGAACAATTCTAGATGATAACACTCCCTGTAGTCTAAACCAATTTCCACTTAAAGTGTAAATAATATAAATTGACAATAACTTACCTCTGATTTATCACGATCATTATTATAACGTCCTCTATTGCCACCAAAATTACCACTTCCGCCACGATTTCCAGGTGAAGGTGAATTGCTACGACGACGTTTACCATAATTGCCACCGCCGCCACCTTGATTACGATTCTCATAATCACGATCACGACTGTTGGCACGCCTAAAACGATTAGGAGCACCCGGTCGATTGCTGTTATTATAACCACCTATTGGCCGATTACGATCTCTGTCACGATCTTCACGGTCCCTGCTGCCAGCACGACCTACGCGTGTATTCTTATCATCGTTGGTAGGACGATCACGATCAACTCTTTCACGATCCCGTTCGCGTTCTCGATCAAAACGATCATTGCGATTGTTGGGACCACCATTGGGATGACGTTTTGGTGGTGTATAACTACGTTCGCGAGAAACACTGCGTGGTGAACGGGAACGAGAGCGTGAACGACTGCGGCTGCGAGATCGTCGACCGGGCGAAGCATCTCTGGCATGACGTCGTTTCTCAATGTGTTCACGATTTTTATTAATGAATTCCTCTTGTTGACGCAATAGCTCCTCATCGCTTTGTACCCGAGGCACGTGGGAGTTTATGGCGTTCATGTATTGAGTTTCTTGTATAAATTTACTGGTGGCTGCTTCAACACCCCCCTTAAAATTAGGATTAATAAGAACTTTACGGGGTGCTAGCGCAGGTGCAGCTGCAGGAATTTGACCAGCTGGAGGTTGGTTTGAAACGGGAGGATTTTGACCAGGTACAGAGGGAACTCCAGGTAATGGTTGTGGTCCAGGACCAGTTTGTGGTCTAATCTGATGGGGAGGAGCATTGATAAAATTACCCTGATTAGGCATAGCATGAGGTGGTAAAGCTTGTAGGGGAGGTCTTTGCATGCGCATGCCAGGACGCATACCGGGCGGCAAGCCCATCGGACCTTCTGGTCTAAACACATTACGAGGTCCGCCAAATTGATGCTGATTGAATCCACCAGGTCCCTGGCCACCATTATAATCATGCGGCACCTGAGAATACATGTTATTGGGATTGGGATGTCGAAACCCTGCCATGGGACCTGGTCGAAAACCAAATGGATGTCGTGGCCTATGGTGTGGATTATTTGGGTCATGATTTGGACCTGCCATATGCCCATGAGGTGTATTCTGTAGGGAATTGGGAGGGAGTTGTGGTGCAAAAGGATTTGTATTGGGTTGTTGCGCTGGTGGTGGAAATGGTTGACCTGGAATAAGAGGATTGGAATTGGGATGTGTTAATGTAACTGTAGCTAAACCGCCCAAATGCGTAAAGGGCGATGGTGATAGCAAGGATATATTACCATGTGGAGGGAAACGCAACAAGGGACGTTGGAAAAGAGGAGCAGGACCTCGTAAGGGGTGGCCACGTAATAGCGGTGCACCATTTCTTTTTTGATGGTAAACATAACGATTTACAGATTTTTCTAAAAAAAAAAATAAAACAAATAAAAATAATAAATTAAACTGATAATATGCAGTAAATAGTAGTAAATAATTAAAATTAAGATATGATTTTCTTTTTAAATTAATATTAAAGAAATTAAATTAAGAAATTATGATTTTCTTTAGTATTATTTATATGTTTTGGAGTACTATTTCTTGAAATATTGACTTAATTATAAAAAGTATACAACGTGTCATTGTAATAGTATTTAAATCTAGAAAATGCTTACTCAACGAAATAAATTAAATTAATTTATACTGATAAAAATGAGTATTTAAAATTTGTATAAAATACCTGGCGAATGTTCATTGCTGTGCTCAAACGATTCTCGTTCACTAGTTGTCTTTATATTTGTACGCTCTTCACGTTCGTCCTCATAATCCTCACGAGGATCTGATACATCACCATGACTCATGGTAACACTTGCACTTTCTTGTGAACTTTGTATTATAGAAGAGGCGCAAGAATCATTTGTTAAGCTGGCTGCAGAGTTAGATATAGTTGACGATTGATCCAATTCCATTTCTTTTCCAGAACTGGGTGTAATTTCTAATGCTACAGTAGGATTTACAACAGTACTATTTGTTTCCACGTTGTTAATAGGTGTGACATTTGTTTGTTCAGCTGGTGTTTTGAATTCTTGGGTAGATGACTCTGCAACCACTGGGGCTGAAGTTTGTGGTTGTTGCTGCTCTTCCATAGCAGAGCTTTCTTGTACTTTGTTATCTTCATTTTTAATATTTTCTGTCTGGCAGGGTTTTTGTGGTTCAATTGGTTTTTGTTCTGCAACTTGTTTTGGTTTTGCTTTCGGTTTATCTTTGATTTGTGATTTAACCCATTCCTCGGCTTCAGATTTTAATTTTTGTTTTTCTTCCTTAGAAACATCTTTTTCTAAATCTACAAATTATACACACAAACATTAGCCGATGAATATATACAATTTATCATTATCAAACGTTTACTGTACTCACCATCATCTGAAAGCAATAGTTCATCTTCGTCAGCTCCTATCAAGACCTGATCATCTATAACATCTCCTATATCATAATTTAATAAGTCATCACTGAAACAAAACAATAATAAATTAAAAATTAATATTATTTTCAAGTTTTATCATTAAATTGTTAAAAAAAATATTTTTCTACACTTGACACGCAGCTGTCGTAAATTGTTGACCCCCACTCCGCGATTTCCCCTTAAAATTACAAAGAAAATTTTTTTCACTGCGAAATTTCTTTGAAAGTTATTCCCATTTAAGTTATATTTTATATAAATTGTGTAAAGCACTTTATATTAAACACTTTGTTTATAAATTCAATTGAAATAAACAATATTTATTATTAAAATAATAAATAATAAAATTTTTTCTCACACTCACTTTAAGTCAGACATTTTGATAATACAGCATTTTTACTAGTGGTCGCCAGTGATGGCTATTGAGCGATTTTTAAGTAAAATTTAGTGGAGATAATGTGCATAATGAAAATTTGTGCGATTTTTGCAATATACTAATAAAGTGATATTCAAAAAATAATTATATTTTATTAGCAAAAATTAATAACCATATTGTGCAGATAATTTATTAAATATAAGACAAATTTACAATTATACACAATGACTTCAAAATCCTATAACTTCTAATCTAAGAGAAAGCTAGTAAACTTCTTAACATTTTTATAAGTTTTTTTGGGTTTCAGTGCAATTTCATTCATTCAAAAAGACATTTCATGCAAATATGCAGTAGTAAAATACAATATAAATATTACCCCCATTATCACGAAGTCTGGTTATATGTTATCATATAGTTAAGCTGTCACTTAAAATAATTGTTGTATGAAAACTGTCATTAGAACTTTAGGTAAAAACGTAACTACGCATTTTGATAATGAGGATAGAATTTATAAAATTATCAGAAAAAAATAGATTTAGCGGGTTTTTATGAAAAAAGTTGCAAGCACCGGTTGGGTGCAGTTGTCAATTTTTATTTTTTGCAATTGGAAACGGTATTATCTACATTATTAGGAAGTGTTTGGAGAAACATTTGTAACTCATGTTGATACAACAGTGTTCATAATAGTGCATAATAATGCAATGGTGTCAATGGAAATGAAAATGATAAATAGTTGCGATTTTTTATTGTATAACTGGAGATGTTATCCGCAAAAACATTTAATTTTCATCAGATTACTTGGGGGTTACACGATCAAGTTTTGCCTTTCAAGTTTTAATACACTCACACTTTTTTACTAATACACTCACACTTTTAAGAATTGAAACGAACTTGCATTCAATTTCACATTCAAGTTGGTGTTCAATTTTTCATTCAAGAAAACAGCTGATTACATTTTTATGTCCAATTTGTACTAAAATTGTTTTCAAGTTGCGTGCTGCCTACGTCACCGCTTTCAATTTTTATAAATTTTGACAAACAGTATATGTAAAAGACTATCAAGAAAAACTTGATCGTGTGGCTGCAGTGTTAAGAAACTGCGGATTGAATAAAAGAGGTAATTGAATTAAATAAAAAACAAACATTTCACAAACTAATACGTTTCTGAAAAATTCTAGGTATTACTTTTTAAATTTTATGTTGACTATAAAACTCATGGACTGTCAGGATATTACTTAATATAAAAAACAATAGCAGTATTGCCCTAGCAGTTTAATAAACTGCTATTTTACTATATTGGCAGAAACCATAAACAAAATACATTAGAACAAAATTTTATTTATTTACACTTTTTAAAATGATGTGTAATTATTTGTTTGATATTATATTTTTGTAAAATAAATTTTGTTAAAAATATATACAGTAGCCCAATAAAGTCTACATACAGGAATTCAAATTAAATTATTTGAAATAACTTATTTCAAAATAAGTTATTTGATTTTTTTTTGCTAAAATCGACATAAGACATGTATTATATATCTCATAAAAAAACTGTTTTAAATTAAAGTAACATAATAATTTTTCCTGTATGTAGACTTTCTTAGGCTACTGTATAACAAAACGTTTAAAATAAGGCACAGACAAATCCATCGAATCAAGATGAAAATTCGTTTCAAATTCAGAAATGGTCCACATTCCAAATGTTCGTCAACAGAACAAAAAGGTACGTACACAATATGTAAAATTGTCTGTCATTAGCGTACTCTTTTACTACGCTAGAAGCTCCACATCATAGATAATTATATATAGAGACGAGACACTTCAATTTGTCAAACAAAAATACAACAACAAATCATATGTTTGATACAACAAAATACATTGACTAGCATGTATTTTGTTTTGCAAGAGCTACGTTTTTGACAACAAACTTGGGTTTTGACAATTTGTTACCATATGCTCCACATCATGATTTTAAATATTTACACCAATTTTACATATTGTTTTTATAGAAAATGTTTCCAAAAATAATAATAGGCGATTTTTCATGATTTAGTGCTTTTTGATATTTACAACGCTGTGTTCACTTTTTCTGGTACCTGTTTTAGCAACCCTGCTTATAATAGAAAAACAAAAAATCGATTTTTGTCATTTTCATAGAAAAATTATCATTCAAAACGTAGAAGCAAGTCATAGCACAACAAATATTACAAAAAAGAAAAGAACGCTGTAGACAGACGTAAAAAATTAATTTAAAAAATATATATATTTTGTGAAAAAATAAAAAAATGAAATTCCAATATAAAGAAGAACATGTTTTTGAGAAACGCCGTGCTGAAGGTGACAAAATCCGCAGAAAATATCCTGACCGTGTACCAGTAAGTAAAAAAAGAAAAGTTAACTTGTTTTTGTATTGGGAAAAAAACGTATTTTCTTTGTTGGAAATTTCAAGAAAACTCTCCCTTTATAATTTTATTGAGTGGTTTTTTTTTCTTTGTTTCCATGAGGGGGGTAATAATTTCTATAAATTTGTGTATATTAATTAAATATGCATAAAATTAAAAGAAAATATAGAATTTTAAAATTGTAATTTAAATTGCGTCATAAAAATATATAATGAAATTAAATTTTTAGAGTATTTTTTCTGTTTTTATTTGTATGTAATTTTTTTTATTTGTGTGTATATACGTAAATAATAGATGTTTGAGAAAGAGAGGGGAATAGCCAAAACAGAGATAGCATTATTAAAAAATGGTGGAAAAAATCATATGCTTGTATTTGTTGTTTGTTTTCTTTATTTTGCTTTGTGTTGTGTATTTATATTTTTATTTTGTTATTGGTGGGGGTGATGCCAGCTGTTTTTTCTGGTTGCTTTTAAGGGAAAGTATATTTAGTGGGGTGGGTATTTATAAATTGAAAATTTTGTAAATTTGTTAAACATATATTTAATTTTTTATTCAAGGGTAGTTTTTTATGTTTTATTTTCTAATATATCACCTGCATAAGAAAATTATAAAATATAATAGATCACTGACCTTGTTATAAAATTGTAAATGCATTATGATCAACCACGATTTATTAACATTCATCAAAAAGTTTTTAAATACATAAATATGTATGTATTAGTTTTTATAATTCGTGTTTGAGATACTTCTCTTTATGTACATCAATTGAAAACTTACGATTTTTGTATATAAAAAGTCGGTAATACTGATATTGATAAGGTGTATATTCTTATATATTATATATCTGTTTATAATTAAGAGAAAATTTCAAAATGTGATCAGTTGATATGTGTAGCTTTACTTGAAAAAGTCAGCAGATATCTGTTTGCAGATACGTTAAATTTCCAAATGGGTTATTTTATTTCGATATTCTTTATTTAGACGTAGATATTGCTAGACTAATTAAATTATTAAACATTTTAGATTGATATATTTTTTTTATTTATTAACTTGCTCTATGTGAATGACCTAATTCAATGACTTTTTTAACAAATTTATTTGTATATATCAAAGTTAAAACTGCATATAAAGAAAAAAGACAATAAATATATGTATGTATATATATATACATCTTTATAATATATAAGAACAGCTGCTGACCAAAACCCCCCTTTAATAACAATTAACTAAAAAGAAAAAAATAGAACAAAAGCAAATTCAAATAAAATGTAAAAGCAAATAGAATTCAACCACATATTGAATATGTTACAAAGCAAAATTGAAATTAATTTAAAAATACAAAAATCAATAGTAGTGAAGAACAACTTCTAGCAATAGCAAAAAACATACGATTTTATGCAATAATTAAAACAATTCATGAAATTCATGACAATAACAATGAATTTAATGAGTCATTGACTAATAACGATTATTTACATGTATTGTTATTGCTAGAAGAGTTTGTTTACAAACAATACCTACATTTGTTTTTCGCTTGCTAAATCTTTTAAAACAAAGCAGAGAAGTAAAGTAAAAACTTAATGGAAATAATAACAATATTATTGAAATATTTAGGAGGTATATGCGCAATAATTAAATACACACATGGAAAATGACACACACATGTATGTTTACGTCTATATATCAAAGGTAAACTTTAAAATTGTTGACGTAAATAAAACAAAATAAAGAAAAAAAATACATGTTTAACATTCCAAATTAGAACAACAAATAATATTTATAGTTTAAATAATCTTGTAAGGAGGGTAGTAGAAAATAACAATTGAATTTGAATTATTTATAATTGCTATAATTGAGTTTAAGTAAATTCAGTAAATAATTGTTTTACATAAATTTCATTGTTTTGCTTTTACATGATTGCGATGTACTTTGCATTTTAAACATTTATTTGTGTTTAATTTTTCGTCTGCAATTTACTATAAAATTAATTGGCACTTGTCCACTAAACATTTTGTTAAAAACTTTTTGCATTTATTTTTTTTTTTAACAATTTTTGTTATATAATTTTGTATGTTTTATTTATTTTAAACTTGCAAATAATTTGAATAATTAAAAAATTATTTTTTTTTATATTATACTAAAGTTTGAAATCAATTAAAAAAATTTTCTATTTGATACAAAAATTCGATCAAGCTTCGAATTATCTCCCTAAAACATATAAAAGTATGTATATATTGTACTGTATAACCAAAATTGACTATATCGAATTCAATTTGATTGAGTTATAATCCAGAAACAAGAAAGGTAAACAATTTTAAAATTTTTGTATGATAATGTCTCAGTTTTTAAATAATTTGAATCAGGCCCATAGAGTCATACGTTTGAATAACATCTCAAAATGTTACCTATTATTTTACTTGATAACAATTCTCAAAAATTTATAAAACCAATGTTTGAATTTCACAATTAAATTTAATTTGAGATTGATTTCAATTATAATCTCTTAAAAATTTTAAAATCTCAAGAAATCGAAAATTCTTAATTGATAAACGATAAAAACTACTAAATACTACATATTTTAGTCGCAAATTGCAATTGGGATTTCTCGTAATTTTTTATTAAAACAAAGAGCGAGCTATATGAACTGTGTTAGGTGCTTATAAATGAAATGATCAACATTTTTAAAGGTCGATATCATTGTGTTTCCACATAAAGCGGTAACATTTTAAAAATGTTGCTTCCAACCTGTCAAAATTTTAACTTTTCATTATCATAATAGAATAAAACAATTAAAAGAGCTATATGAGGAGCCGCAGAACAAAAGGTACTTTTTTGAAAATTTAAAAATTTTGGGAAATTGATTTTTTCTATAAGATTTCAACCCAAATATTATAAAAATATCAAAAAATCAATTTGTAAAAAAATTCGAAAAAGTACATTTTGTTCTGTGGCTCCTCATATGCGGATGTGCCGAATCTTACATAACTTTCACCAAAGTATACTGTAAGATAAAGATTAAAAATATTTTTTGGTGAAAAAAAATTCGGGTTGAAAAATATTTTTTAAAAATTTTAATTTTTTGAAAAATTTTAATCGATGGCTAGATTCTAGGAATTTCAATATTTAAAAAAAAAATCAAATAATTTGAAAAAAATCAAATAATTTGATTTTTTTTTAAAAAATTGAAATTCCTAGAATCTATCCATCGATAAAAATTTTTAAAAAATATTTTTCAACCCGAATTTTTGTTTACTCACTTTTGAAACTGTGTGTGTATACGGAAGGACAAACTTAGCACTCATGGTGAAGCGTATAAAAAATGCAACATTCCGATAAAATTGCAACATTTTCACTTTTCTTTTCTGAACAAAATGTAGTTTTGTAAGCGTTCTTTTCATATAATGTAGAACACATATTTCACCCTCAAATGGTTAGAAATGCACCAGTTTTTAAAAGCTGTTATTATTGTTATTGTTTAAAACAAATAATTAAAGCTACTAACAGAAAATTGCATAAATGCCCATGATTTTTGTTATATTATGATCGTTAAACGTGTAACTAATTTTGAGGGTATGAGTAATAAGTGGTACAAAATTTGTTGACAAAATTTTGTGTCAAAAAAGAAAACGCCATTAGAAAAATAACATGTCACCCAAATACATCGTTGCCTTATAAAAACGCACAAGAATTACGCCTTAAACTTCAAAACTAGAAAAATCACGTGATGGCTTTTTTAAATTTATTTTTCTCTCTTTATTCTAATATGAGATAATTAAAATAAATTTAAAAGAAGTTTTAATATTATTGCTTTTTTACATAAATCCAATATTGTCGCCTCACTATTTAGTAAATAGTATTTACAATCTTATTTTATTGCTAACAAATTAATTTTGTGTGATACTTTTAGCTGTTAAACTTGATTTATGAATATTCTAAGGTCGCTAAACTAAACATAATTTGTTGTGTATTAATATTTGTTTATTTTCCCCCAAAATACTAAAATTAGTTGACGCAATTTTCAAGTTTGTTTATAAACAATAATTTTTCGTTTTTGTTTTGGTCATTTACTATTGCGTCTTTGGCAAAATAAATAAAAAAAGATATCTTAATAAGTGTATATAATTTTGTAGAATACTTTTGTATTTCTTTCTGTATTTTAATTTTTTTGTTTTGTCTCTTATTCTTAATTATCTTTGTATCTATTTTCAAAACAACTGTTTGATTGTCTAAAGTGCATTAGAATATTTATTTAAAAATAGAATGAAATGTTTAAAAGAATTTTGAAAAAAAGAACTTTTGTTTTTATATTATTTTATCAGTGAAATAGGTATGGCTTTCTTTCTTTGTTTAGAAATATTGTTTGCTTTTCTGTATGTACAAATGTACATATGTACTTTTAAATGTTAATGATTTGTAAAATTTACAATGATGATAACCATAAAAAATCGTTGGTTAGTCATTATATTAAAATATTAAACATTATTTAGGTGAAATGTTAAAATGTAAAATACAATTTTACACCATAGACTTGTTTAATATAATAAAACGAAGACTGCAATTACTGCAAATTTCTGGGTGGAAATAAAAATAATTAACACAAAAATATTGCTGAGAAATAATAGTTTTATTTTTAATGTAAATTGTGTTTTTCTGAATTAAATTTTTGTTTTGTTAAATTTCCTTTTTTAAATATTTAATAAGAAAACCAATATTGAACAAGATTTCTTCTCATGTTTATGGGAAAACCAATATTGTACAAGATTTCTTCAATTGTTTATGAGAAAACCAATATTGAACAAGATTTCGTCTAATGTTTAAAGAAACAAGACACTAATGTGGCTTCACATAAGTCATTTATACTCCTAATTCCAAGGTTATATTTTAAATATTCCATAGAACATATTATAATTAAATTTAGCAGAAATTTTACAATTTTAAACAACTATTAGCTGTTTCAATAAAATATTTCTTTAATTTTCTTTCAAACGTGATATTTTCTGTTAAGGACATAAACACGTATACAGTTTATTTCTGATGTTCATATTACAATATTTTAAATTTCCATTTATTTTCTTTTCTAGGTTATTGTAGAAAAAGCCCCAAAAGCACGCATTGGTGATTTGGATAAGAAAAAATATTTAGTACCTTCTGATTTGACCGTAGGACAATTTTATTTCTTGATTCGCAAACGCATACAATTGAGACCCGAAGATGCTCTATTTTTCTTCGTTAACAATGTAATTCCACCAACATCCGCCACTATGGGTTCCTTGTACCAGGTAAGAATTAATTTATATCTTCTTTAATTATCTAGTTATAAAAATAATATTTATTTGTTTGTTTAACAGGAACATCATGAGGAAGATTATTTCCTTTACATAGCCTATTCCGATGAGAATGTTTATGGTAAACGCTAAAGCATTTAGCATTTCTTTGTGTGTATGTGATCGATTTATAAAACTGAAAGAAAAATTTTGAAATTCGTAACATGGATTTTGTGCACGTACGTTAATGATAAACAAAGAAAAAACAACATCTTATAAGTTTAATTTAAATATTAAAAAAAGATATAACAAAATACTGAAAAAAAATTTTCAACAAAACTCCAAAAAAAAAAGAAATATAAAAATCTGTGCAAAACAAAATATAAAAATCATGATCTTATAAAAATTTAATTACTAAAGAAATTCGTATGTAATCTTAAATTTTAGTTATAATAATTAGTTCTTTAATCAAATTTATTGTTTAATTTTTTTTTTATAAATTTTTTGTTTATTATAAACGAAATTCAATATTTTTCTGTTATGCACATTCTATCGATAAAAAAACTTAACGAGAATTTATTGTGGATCAAAAAATTTAACAAATTTCATTTAAACCTTAAATTTTTGAAAATTTGGTTTTTTAAATTTTATTATATTTTCTATTTAAGCTATATATGGCTTAATATGGTTTTAAATGTGCATAAACTTATGTATTATTATTTACAAATTTCTACTATACATATAAATTTTTAAATATATATATAGAAGTATAAAAAAAACGATGAAAAATATGAATAAAATTTTAAATAAAATGTTAGGTTTATCCTAATAACAAAAAAAATTAAATTTATGTGTTTTTTTTTTTTGCTAAATTAAAAATTTTTACATCTTTTAGACCCCTGGCAGATTGTTTAAATTACTTGAATATATTTCTATATTTATATTTTTGTAGACTCTGTATTTTGTAGTTCAATATTCTTTTATTGTTTGCAGATGTATATATTATTTTACACGATCCATGTGTGCATTAAATAATAATAAAAACAACCCTTGTTTTACGCATGTGCGACAAATGTGTGTATGTCTACCACACGCATTGATAAGGATAATAAATAAGTTGCATGTGTTCTAGGTTAGTTTCAAGATTTGTATATTAAGAAATGTCAGCAGTGTCTTTCAAACACTCCACGCAACAATAAATTGTGTGTTCAGTAGCCTAGGTCATGTGTTATAAAACCCTATACGAAATATCGAGCATGAAATTTAGTACATTTTGTTATAATTACGATATCGAAATTATTTTTCGATACGATAGTTCATTCTATATAATTCCACTTTCGATCGGAATGGAATTCTGTGACAGGCCTGAATGTTAAATCAATATCATAGCCCATCTTATCTCCATACAAATAACCGTTTTAAGTAGTTTGTAGAGTCCGGAAGAAACCGAACCAAACCTAAGATCAAAAACTCAGTTTTTACAATTGTTTACAAATTTTTCAATCTTCTTTATATATATAATTCTTCTGTACGTGTGTTAGTAACTGAACTCCTCCTTAACGGCTGGGCCGATTTCGATGAAATTTGTTGTGTGTGTTTGAGTGGGTCCATGGATGGTTTAGATTCACAATTGACCTATATAGGATCAATGGGCATGGCACCTCCCATACAAAGTAAAAATTTATTATTGCATATCTGGAGAACTATTATAGTGAGAGACTTCAAACTTTGTGTGAGCTATGGCAGAACAACGTTTGCCGGGACAGCTAGTAAATTATAAGTTTTTGGATTTTATTTATTATATTCTAAACTTGTTTATCCTTCAAAAGTCCATAATCTATGATTTTTCTTTATAAAAGTTTTGGTATTCGTCCAAATTTTTACCGAATGCCGAGTGCTGGTATTAGACCGATTTTTGGCCTAATCCCGAACCTAATATTGAATTGGACTCTAGTATTTACATTTATAAATAATTTCAAAACTCTTCGAATTATAAAACCAACATAATTTTTATTGCAATGAATTCTCATAAACACATTTAAAAAAAAATAATTTACATAAAAACATAAAATAAAATTTAAAATACTTTTTTATAACTACAATAAACCAACATTTTTACATGACCCCAATCAAATCTAACAGCCCAATTATGAAAAAAATCCCCGGGAGTTTTTTCCCTTTTCTTTTTTTTTACCATAGAATTTGAATAGGAAAAATATGAAAAGAGTAAGAACTCCCGGGGAATTTTTATACATTATTGGGCTGTTTATTTCCTATATACAGCATAAAAAGATAATACGTATCAATTTTCAAAATATATACACAAAAGTCCAGAATATAGCATTGAAGACCAAAAACGACATGGGAAACAAAACTCTTGCCTTGGCATCAATCCAGTGTGATATTTCTTGGGGTGTTAATGTGGTCCAGCCATGACGATTTTTCGTCTCATTATCAAAACCTTGTTCCAGTAGACCCATATCCATTTTACGATTATCCGTCATGGTAGTAAATGTTGTTACTTTGGAGACGTTATCTGCTACTTCGTGTTCATTGATTGTTGTTATGGGTATATTGTGTACGGTTAGATAATTATTGAATTTTGGAGCTCCAGTTAATGAGATATTATCACTGCCCATTGTGGTGCCCGTAGAAAATGAACGTGATCTTGAGGTTTTACGTCTAGAGAGACGTGGTGAGAGTGTTGATTTCAATATATGTTTGCTGCTCATTGATTTGACATCCACATTACGTTTGCGACGCCATATGGTATTGACAAAGGCAAATTCAAGTAGACTGCCAAAAATGAATAGTGTACAACCCAGAAACCATACCTCAGACACTTTAATATAGCTGACCTTGGGTAAGGTTTTACCTGTGTGTGTGTGTGATTTTGTTAAAAGAAAAAAATGAATAAATGAATTTGGTATATTTTAATTTAAGTACTTTAAATAATAAAAATATAAATGATGCAATGAATTAGAACCTTTGCTTTTTGTAATTAAAATAATAATGTATTAATTTTTTATTGAAAATTCTTGAAAAAGTAGATTTTTCTCTGTATTTATGGTATTAATTAAGTTAAGTTTAATTTTCACAAGTTATTTTATTTAAAATGAGAGTAAATTTGTTTATACACGATGTTCTTATACTGACATTTATAAACGTATTAATTATTTTAGAAAAATGCAAACTATTAAAACCATATGTAATTCAAATACCGTTAACGGTTCATTCGCTTAAATCTTCATAAATAATCTCACCGAAGATATAAGAAAGAGAAGTTATAATAAGAGTTAAACCTGCTATAATAGGATTAAAATGTTCCAACAAAGTGTTGCTTCAGCATCGTTTAATGTTTGATCTATTTTATTTCAAACATGTTTATAAAAATTAGTCCATATCAGAGATGAAAAATTATGTTCGATTGTACTTTTGTTCAATACCGAGACATTGAAAACCTAATACATAGAGACGAGGCACTCTGATTTGTTAAACAAAAATACAACAAATCATATGTCTAATACAACAACAAAATACATTAACTAGCATGTATTTTGTTCTTGCAGTTAGGTTTTTGACAATTACGTCTCGTCTCTATGTTACCCTATGTCCTAATAATTAATGCAATACTTAAACAAATTAGAAGAGGACTTTTTGTTTTAGACAGCAATTTTGACATGGTACTTTTTGATTTGTTCAACCAACTTTTTGGCATTTTACTCATAACCCAGCAGTTCCAGGAGACCGCCCGGAATCATTTTACCAATCATTTAGGGTGAGAACTAGTTACATAACTAGCCATGTTACATAACTAGCTATGGATTACAATGAGACTGTCTGTTATCATTTTTAATTTTTAAGAAAAAAAATTTTCGAATTAGGTATTTTCATTTTTTTTTTAAATTTTAAAATTTTCCAAAAAATGTTTTGTTTTTTAATTTTTTGGTGAAAAAAAAATCGGGTTAAAAAATATTTTTTCCCATTTTGAGTCATTGTAGGTCCAACTAACTATGGTCTTATATACGTCGTTGCAAAGGTCTTTGAAATATCTATCATTAGATATCCATATTGTCTATATTAATGACTTAGTAATCCAGATATAGGTCAAAAATATAGGTTGTCCTGGTTTTTTCCTCATATCTCAGCCATTTGTGGACCGATTTTGCTGATTTTAAATAGGAAACTTCTGACAGAATTATTGAAGATTTGGATCCCGAAGATATCTGGGGTCTTCAGAAAATTGATTTCAACAGACAGACAGACGGACATGGCTTAATCGACTCCGCTATCTATAAGGAACCAGAATATATATACTTTATAGGGTCGGAAAATTATATCACGAAGGTGAAGGGTATAAAAATATTTTGCATGAAAATTCCAGCCCATTCTGTGTGTCGAGTAGTGAAACAATTGTAAACATTTGTTAAATTCAGAAGTTTGGAATAAATAAGACTAAAACAGAGCTATGAATTATTTAATTCAATTTAAATTTAATTAATTCACTAAAATCATAATTCAGAATTAAACATTTCAGCAAATCATTCCATAAAACCATTCAAATCATAAGAAAATCTTTAGCTTTATTCAAAGTATTTTATTAGAATAGAATTCATTCATTGTTGAATTAATTCATTTAACCCTTGAATGGTAAAATTTTTATTCAAATCAAATACAAATTGAATGAAAATATTTGTTCTTCATTTGGGGTATTCAAATGGTCTGCTATTAGTCATATTGTCATAACGTCCTAATATATTATAATAGTAGTTGTGGCGTTTAAAAAAAAAAAAAGTATTTTTTTATGACAAAACAATAAACATATTTCAAATAGTGTTATTAGTTAAGAACTTTTTTGTTTGAAACACAACAAAAATTTATTTAAACTGTCATAATATATTAGGACATTATGACAATATGACCAAATAGTAGACCGTGTGAATACCCCAATTGTTTTTTTTCTTTCGCTTTTAATCATTTACAAAATGAATTAAAAAATCGCTTAAGGACTTTTTGTAATAATTATAATTTGAATTGAAGAAAGATTAAATCATTCGATACATTTTTAAAGCAATTTTGTAACAAAGAATGAATTCTCAAAGGAATAAATTCAATATATTTGAATTACAAAGGAATTAAGCCTATGAATTCAATAACGGAATGGTTATAAAATTGAGATGGAGATAAAATTTAATTTGATGTTGAAAATTTAATTAAAAATTAATTCTTTCGAACCTTTAGTCTAAAGTCCACATTTTCGTGAAATGTTATTTTTTAAAAATTTTATTTAATAAATAATTTATGTAAAACTCTAAAATATACCCCGATTTGAAAGGGTAGATGAGAGAATATCATATATATTTTTAAATATCGGACAATATTTCCAGATAAAAATACTCTTAATAAACATTATTTTAATTTATCACTTGCTTAGAACATTAACTAACTTTTTAAATGCTATTTGTCTTATTACAATTTACTCACCCTGCGCCGAAGCTAATGTAATGAACGTCAACATAGTAGAAGTACCCAACATAATTCTAGGTGGAGCCTGATCTGCTTGCAGCCAAAATGATACCCATGAAATACCCACAATCAACATGGATGGCAAGAAATAATCCATTAAATAGAAACCAACTTCTCTAGTAAGATGTACAGTAAAACTCAAAGAACTATAATTGCCTGCAAAAGCACCGTGGCGTAAATCATTTAAATCAGCATTGATAACAGTTTCATTAGACCAGGCTTTCTGCAAAACATATTCGGTTAAATGTAAATCTGGATCAAATGTTATGGGACGTTTCTGTTCCCAGTGTATAATCAACTCGGAGGTATTATACATCCAGCTTTCCAAATATGTAGAACAATGCTGTTCATCAAAAGGGAACTTTTGCAAATTCATCCAACAGTAGAGGGTGGCCTTAATGCGACTCGATATAATAACGGTGCCATCGGGAGAAATTGAGGTTAGAATATCTTTCTCATTCGTACCCATTATACTGGAATCGCGTTCATTGGCCAAAAATATATGAGGCATCCATAAATTATCTCTTAGTTGTTTTTCACCCAATACTGGTTGTTTGCGCTTGGGCGCCACTTTGCGAAATGTAAGACGTGGATCCAGAAAACGTAATTGCAACAAGGCATGAATTTTAAATTGCAAATCGTGGGCCTCTAAATTTTGCATAAAATAAACATACCAGCGAACATAAACATCAACCGGTAAACGACTGCCGGATTCGGTGTAAGTGATAGGTCGCTCCAGGCGATCGTAGCGACAGCCATGTGTTAATCTTTCCAATAATTGAGTCTGCGACAGACTATCGGCATCACTTAAAGAAGGACAATCGACTTCAGCCTGAGCCCGGGCAGTGTAAAACAATAAAAGGAATAATAGAAGTTTTGTCATTATGTACATTGTTACTAGAGAAATTTAATGGACAAATTTAAGTTAATCACGCTTTAGTTGTAATAATAATTATAATTAATTTTTGCCTATTATAAATATTCGCCGCAAAATAACGGTAAATATTTGGAGCGCTAACAGTTGGAATATTTGGGATTAAAGTAGGGGTTCTATGCAAATGCTAAAAATTAGATAGAATTTTAACAAGATAAATATAAAAAACTAAATTCGTTTGGAAAATACACAAATTCCGTGACCATTACTTACATTACCACAAGAAATAAAACCAAAGCTTTACCAAAAAACAATTTTAAATTTAATTGCTACAAAATTAGGATTCGTTTTGATATTTTAAGAATACTTGGGAAAATAAAATAAGAAATAAATTCTGGATCATGTTTGTTTTATATTAATTACTCGATTTTTTATAAATCTTAAGAAAAGTTGTGCAGATATTTAAATTTTATGTAGGAATAGAAAAAATCTAAATTATCCATAATACATCTATGAGAAAGTGATGCAAAGTACACCAAATGGTTAATTTTATGCACTTGCGCTCATTAAGACACTTACGATTGAAGCCATTAGCTATATTTATACCTTCTACAAAATGCTGAAAAAAACAGTGAAAAATAATAATTAAAAAAGGTATAAATAATTCAAACCATATTACTCGGAGTCGATACAGCCATGTCCGTCTGCTGAAATCAACTTTCCGAAGCTCTCGAATAACTTATATACATGATTGATACAACAATATATCCACTATATTCCAACTTAGGTTAAAATCGGCCGACAAATGGCTGGGATATACGCAAAAAACCAAGAATACCTACCTCGATTTGTTGCTGTTTTTCGGTGTTATATGATTATATAAGACTTGGCACAGCCGAATATGGCACTCCAGTTTTTGTTAATTTTTGGTTTTCAATAGGAAATTGATTCAGTACAAATTACAATTTAACTAAACGTATAAAATAAGTGATAAATGGAAAAACACTAACCCCCATTTTCTCAATATCTGGTTATCGTTTTTCGTAACGATAAACCTCCAATTAACATTTTTTATTTGTATGAGAACTGTTAGTTTATCGTCACGATAAAAACTAACCATAGATTGAGAAAATGGGGGTAACAGTCATAAGCGTAGCTAGACTATTATTCTGGGGTGGGCAAGTGCCCTTCCAAATAGTAAAAATAAAAAATTTTTTTTATAAAAAAAAAATAATTTTTTATTAAAACAAAACTAAAATATCACAAAAATTCAGTTTGCTAACATAACAACTTTATTTTTACCCCCATATGCATAAACAATTTATAAATTTATCAAAGGTTTATAAAACAAAATTTCCATACAAAATCTGTTTCATAAACCTTTGATAAATTTATAAACTGTTTATGCATATGGGGGTTAATATTTAAAACTGCTAATTTATTTTATAAAATATTTTTATATACATATTTAACTTCCAATAATCAACTGAAGGAATAGAATTCGGCAAATCCAGATTTTAGCCTTTACCTAATGTTGATTCTATATAAAAATCTTCAAGAACACTTTTAATTACAGCGTATTTTAGCAATTTTCATATTTACAACTCCATCTAGTTGTGCAAAAGCTGTTTATTTTATACTGTTTAATTTGAAGAGCTTGGCTTAGGCTTTTTAAATCATTATTATTTTCTGGTTTCGAAAAGTGAATGCATAAAGCCTCTATGCTAAGAATGTTTGCGCTGATGATATGTGTGAACACGAATCCACAATAACTAAGTTTAGCCTGTCGGATAAACAATGAACCAAAATGGCTTGCGGATTTGACTCCTTTATTTTAGCTTGTAAAAACCAAACATTACATGTGCTCCGTTGTACGATTGGCATTGGAATATTTTTTAACTTTTTGGGTTCCAAAAACCCCATGATTAATGTTCTAGGGCACAGGAATCTCATAACGGAACAATCTACAAATCCAAAAAAATCTTTCTGCGACTTTCCAAATTTTTATCTGGGGTGGGCAGATGCGAGTCCGGGGTGGTTTTGCCCACCCCAGCACCCACCTATCTACGTCAATGGTAACAGTTCTTTTCTTATAAATACATTTTAAAATTTCATCCGATAACCTTTTGCCGAACTATGAACTGGTAAATCGATTTCGATTATCGTCGTAAATTTTTGCCGATGAAAATAAAAGCACGGAAAATTCAGTATTCTCTACTTTAATTAAAATATAAAATACTATATTCAAAATACTTTATTTTAGTTTTCCTGGAAATTAGTTTTTGATGGCAAACAATTCTGTGGTATAAATTTCAAAGAAAATTAAAAATTTTGCAATTTTATTGAATTAAATTTCTATCTATTATGTATTTTGATTTCAACTTGCAAAATATGTATGTTTTCTTTCTAATTTGGTGATCACGAATCTGACCAAATATTTATAATTGCTGAACGTTTTCATTCGATATTGTGATAAAGGCTATTAAACAATGTTTTGGTATATCTTACTAAAATGAAGAAATAAGTTAAATTAGAAAACGTACAGAATATAAATTTAAATTTCTTTTATTATTGTTCTAGTGATTACAATATTTTTTTTTGTTTTTATTTGGTATTTGCAATAGTTCATGATGATAAATGCAATAAAATTTCTTGTACAATAAAATAAATAAAATAATTTCATATACATACTACTACTATATGGCTTAAAATGGAAATGCTATTATTTATTGTATTATAATTCCTCCTTATCGCTTTTATCTCCTTTTACCTTTTTAGTTTTCTTTTTTGGTTTTTTAACGCCATCATCGGCACCAGCTGAAGGCAATGATTCCTTTAGACATTTTCTATCATTGGCAGCCAAAACTTGTTCTTCACACAAATGCGCTATTAAATTTTTTTCATCCTGCAGCTTAAAATACCAATCCGAGATGACATCCTCATATTCTTCCAACATAACTTCACATTGACTCTTCATTTGTGTTACCTCTACTGGAGGTTTATCCCATAACTCTGGGGGTATACCCAAATCCACCTTAACTCCCTTGTCCACCAGGCCATGTAAGGTTTTAAAAGTCTGTGACATGCCTTTGGCAAAACGGGTGCTATCACTTCTTTCCTTGTGCAGATTATATTCCAAAATGCGATCACATACATTTTCCGTAGATTCCAAAAGGCGCAATTCACTTCTACGATATTCGGTGCGTTTTTTGGGCTTAACATCATCTAGGGAGTAGCTAATTAAATTAGGATATGGGGTAATTAAATAAATAAAATGAAACATATGTTTAGTTTTTTTCTATATTTACCCAGTTTCTATAACATCATGAGATTTACCAGTTTCCTTAAGTCTTTCCTGCAGTTCAGTGGCCAATATTTTGCAAGTCTCACAGCGGTTGGCATAACGTACACCCTGTTCCTCTTCGGGTGTGGTGGCGTAAGATAAAACTAATAAGGAACTTATAAGTAGTGTATAAATTAACATTTTATTTAATAATTTAATTATATTATTGTGGGAATGCCGGTGTTTGCCAAATAAATAAAGAAAATTTTGTTTGTAAAATACAACACTGACGTGTTGCTATTAAAGGCGTGTTTACACATGGGACGTGTTTACATTAAATGTTAAGAGGAAACTGTTGTATCGATGTGACTGTTAAAGTAGAGACTTTAACCTTTCAAAAGAGGTGAGTTTCTAGGTGTAATTTTAATAGCATAGTTTAGGGAGTTATTGGGAAACAGTGCTACCATATGGTTGAAATTTTAAAATTGCATTTGAACAAGAATCGTTTATATTAAAATTGAAAAAGGAGGATTTTAAATGAAATATTGTGCAAAAAAAAACAATAAAAAATAAGTAAAATATACTAAATTTAACAAATAAATTATAATTATTAATTTAAATAAAGAAATTCAAATTATATTTTATTAATTTAGGTAATTTGCACAAAAAATATGATGTACATATTGCAAAAAAATGCATGAATGTACATAATTATCTGTTTTATCTGCATTAATGTTATATTGTGGATTTTTTTTGTTATATTTTAGAATTAAAACCACCTTTCTATTTTTGTTTTCACTTAAAATACGTTTTTATTTTATTAATTAAAAATTATTTTTTAAAAAATTGCTTAATATTAGATATATTAATATAATAATTTTTAAATTTCCCTTTTTTGTACACATTTAATGTGTGTTTGGTATTACAGTGTTTTAAGAGATCTTTTTATTTGTTTCAAAAAACAATTAACTCAAATATAATTTTAAAAAATTTATGTTTGTTAAATTTCATTTTTGGTTTCGTCTTTGTTGATGATCGCCGCATCATCTTGAAGCATTTTTTCTGTTTGCAGTCTACTCATTGATTTGACATTACAATTCTTATTGTTTGGCAAATTGTTGTTGTTCATTTTATTCAGATGATGTTGTTGCTGCTGTTGTTGTTGTTGATGTCGTTGTTGTAGATCAGCAAAAGAGCGAACCTGTAGAAATAGGCCACTGTTTAATAGACGAGCCTGGTGTTCCTGAGCTTTGGCTCGCAGGCAAGCAATGGAATTGTTTCTGCAATTAAAATAAATAATTTTAAATTTAATTAGTCTTTTTTCACTAAATAAGACAACATTTTTAAAAATTCCAAATTTTTATCTAAAAAACAAATTGTTTTCATTTATTTATCTCCCATATGCCCCCAAAACTTGACAAAAAATTAAAATTAGACACCTTGTTTAACTGAATAATTTGCTTTACATATTTATTTTTGGATTTTTTTGGTTTAAATTAAGTGTAAAAGATCATTTTAGTTAGAGGCGGCGGCGGCTTCGGGACAAGGTTCAGCCCATTTCCATTCTTCGAATGGGATACATGCACCCTTAGCAGAGTCGAAACCTTGAGCATCGGGACAACGTATAGATTCAGGGGCAGCACCAGCAGATTTACACAACCAGTAGTGAGTGGGATCCCAGAAATTGCGAATGGGTGCATTCAAATTGCTGCTGGAACATTCTGGCTGATTATTGCCATCGGGATCACAGGCCAAAACGCAGGCAACGGCAAAAGCCAAGATGGTCAAACAAAACACTAAACAAATATAAAGTTATTATAAAATATTGACCAAGATCAGTTGCTAAAACTTACTAGATTTCATTTTTGCTTTGGTAGTTTGTAGTAGTTCGTTAAGAGAATTGTAGGAACTTATTGTTATTTTGATGGATGCCTTACTATTTATAGCAAAAATTATAGTTTATAGTTTCTTTGTGTACATAATTGATATCTTTAAAGTTACCTAGGCAATTTATATCAATTAGTAATGTTAATGCAATTATAACTATTTGATTTGTTATCATTTTGGCGGCATACATGTTTTCAATTGAATTTACTCTATAAAAATATTTTTGCAATGATGACTAATGGATTTTTAATGGGAAAAATTTGTAATAATATTGAACAAGTTAAAAAAAATAATAAAATATTGATGTAATTTATGTCACTGCATTAAAAAAAAATCTAATAATAGTGGCAAAACATGCATGTGCCATAAAATATCGAAAGATCTTACCGATCTTTTGATCATTGTTTTAATAAAACGCAGAAGTGCAAGAAAAAATTGTGTTCTTTATACTGGTCTCAACTGGACTTAATTTATGCCTTCCAATACTCAACAGGACCTCTTTCGTAGAGCAAGAGAAATTTTAAATGTTTAGAAGAAACAGACTATAATTATATTATTTACATTTATTATTGCGGCATCTGCTTTCTTTTTTGCCTATAGTCCTGATATTCTGCTTAACCGGAACAAACAGACTTTTAGATGAGCTGTACAAGGAATGTTGCATTCACTCCAGCACTCCTAGTATGAACCAGCTGAAGAAAATTAAATTTAAGGATTTGTTTTTGAACTGGCGAGGGCGGTCAATAAGTCCCTGACTTTTTGAATGAAACACAGGATAAAAAATCATTTAATTTTTCAGCTCTATATACATTTATCTCCTGCAAAAAGTAATATTTGTCGAGCTCATCAATATAGGTATTTTTTGTGAGATGATTTCATCATTGGAGTCAAATCTCTTTCCGCCGTTTCTTCAGGTTTGGAAACATGAAATAGTCATCCGGAGAATAGGGCAGATGAGTAGCAGGTCGTAGCTTAATTAATTTTTATATATATCCAGATATAGGTCAAAAATAGGTCAAAAATCTTGGTTGTCCTGGTTTTTTCCTTATATCTCAGCCATTTGTGGACCGATTTTGCTGAATTTAAATAGGAAACAGTCTAACAGAATTATTGAAGATTTGGATCCCGAAGATATCTGGGGTCTTTAGAAAATTGATTTCAACAGACAGACGGACATGGCTTAATCGACTCCGCTATCTATAAGGATCCAGAATATATATACTTTATATGGTCGGAAAATTATATTGTGGAAATTACAAACTTATATATAACCTTCTCACGAAGGTGAAGGGTATAAAAATTAACTATTGAAGTACTTATTTAATTTAATTTCTTTAAGTTAATTCTTGGCTGAATAATTCATAACACCATCACAAATTCCGAATTACGCCAAAAGAAGAGTGACGTCGAGGAACATCTAATCGACTATACCTTCGTATAGGAAGGCGAAATTCTCGAACTCAACTCCTGAGTTTTATGGTCCCCACCAAAATCCAACTTCAGTTTTGTTTGGTATTCCACCATGTATCAAATGTAAATTTTACGTTTTAAAACCTAAAACAATTGCATTTGGCAAGGCAAACTTCGAGAAACCGTAACACGTAACGCGAGAGTGAAACGCAATACTCTTGAAGACAGCGAAAATAGGAAGGCATTAATCGATAATTTTTTTTTTTTTTTAAACGAGAAGTAACACTCAGGCAATTAATATGGCTATATATAAATGTGTTACTTTCTTTGGAAAGGGGATAGAGTGTAGAGGAAAAGGTGGTGAAAGGAGGAGAAAAGCTTTTTAATTGACAACTCTGCAATTGCGCGTTATGCTTGTTACTAGCTTGACCCGGTGCGCTTCGCTACCCCTGTCATAGTAAAATAAAAAATATATAGCCTATTGACGCTTCCCAGTATGGATCTATCTACGTTCCAAATTTCAATAAAATCGGTTTAGCCGTTTAGGCGTGATGCTCAAACAAATGAGCAAACCAATAAACAAACTTACACTAAGAGAAATATGACGATCTAAACTTAAGAAAAAAATTCTTGAATGTAGA
This sequence comes from Calliphora vicina, assembly GCF_958450345.1. Classification (NCBI taxonomy): domain Eukaryota; kingdom Metazoa; phylum Arthropoda; class Insecta; order Diptera; family Calliphoridae; genus Calliphora; species Calliphora vicina. Next base: position 106,512,258 of record NC_088783.1, on the reverse strand, counting down.
TTGCAAAATTTTTCATGTTTTAATCTTAAATTATGGTCAGTAAGATTTAAGTTCTCAAATTTAAAAATAATTTCTTGATTTCTAGAACGCATTCTAAAAATCAAGAACATAATCTTAATTTTAAGATTGTATTTTTCAATTTAAGAACATATTCTCAAAGTTTAGATTGAATTCTTGATTTTTAAGAAATTTGACAATAATGAAAGCTTGTTGTATTATAAATTGCAAAACGATGATCGAAGTAGACGTGATTAAAAAAAGTGAACAAAATATTTAATTAATAATAGAAAATCAGAACTCAGACGAACTAGTTCTTATAAGTATATCTGTGAGTGAAGATTTCTTGGCGCTGGCTGATGGACAATATCATATGAGCAGAACGCCGTAAGAAAGGATACACTTTCATACTTGGCCGATATTTGCGAAGTTTTTCCCACTGAGAATGAACTTAAGGTAATTTCGTTATAGATTTTATTACAAAATTATTATTAAAGCTGCATCATTCAACAACAATAGCCTAGATACAAGCTCATCTCGTTTGGATGAAGAAGAAGTTGCTGAAATGGGATCAACAAATCAAATGCAAAGTTCTGAAATTGATGAATCAGTTGCAGCTGCTTATAAACTATACTTGAGCAGAGATAGCGCTGATTGGGAGGAAGTTTGTCATAAATGAAAACTCACATACAGTGTGCTCCAGAAAGATTTGGCAAAAATAGGAAGTCTTGAGTTACTACGAAGGTGGCCAAAAATAAGTCATTCAAGAGTGCCGGAATTGGTGAGAAAGTTGTTTTCGATTGCTATTTTCAGATTAACTTATTTTCCCTTACAAATTTCAGATTAAAATTGACTTAACGAAAATTCCAAAATATCTAAAATTCACTCATATTTTCCACCAAAATTTGATTTTTATAACGAAATTTCCAATATCTTCTAGTATTTCGATATGTTTTTGGGATGTCTCTACAGCTCTAGATGAAGATGCACTGTGACGTATTTGATGAAGCCGTGATTCGCTTTCTCTTTCCATTTCTGCGGCTCTAGACGTTGATTCTATTTTCCTCAAGAAAATCACTGACTGCATAGTGACTAAATGAAAAAATTTTATTTGAATAAAACTGTTATTTTTTATTAAAAGTGGAATGCGGCAGTTATTCAAAATATTTTTTTAATAGATTTAGCATGGAAATTTCTTATTTAAAATAAAAAAGTCGCTAATAAAACCATTTAGTAATTTAGAATAACAATTTAACATCTATTCTGGTCAAAACTGGGACCAAACGGCTGTAGAAAGCCTCATAATTTTTTCCCATAATAAAGTAATTGAGTCTCGTTCAGAGGATAATCTAGATGCATATTAGCTTTTTAGTATTTTAAGGAACTATAGATAAATATCGTTTGACAAAAACCTAAGACACTCATTAAAACTCATATTCAAAACAAAGATTATTAAAGTTAATAATGATTTATTAAGCACTTTTCCATACAAAATTCCTGTTGTAAACCATCGATAACTTTAATATTCTTTCTTAGACAAGTATGAAGAGAAATTGTATATAAAAATCAAAGTTTATCTTCAGTCATAACTGATTTGATTGCTTCCATTCGTCTATCAGTAAATTGATAAACAAATGTAAAAGTGTCTAAATTATTAAAAAACATAACCAAAGTAAAATGCTAATCAAACAATTTTAGCTTTTTATTATTACAAACTTTCAAACTATGAATGAATATAATTAATTTCTTGATAAGAAATAAAATGCATTCTGAAATTTTGTTGTACATTGTTGTCTTTATCTTATAAAAAAGTGCAATTTTGAATTTAATTGACAACTTCTGTCTAAAAAAATACTTCACTGTAATTTTGTTAACAAAACTTAAAAAAAAACAAGTAAGAGTGCTATATTCGAATGTGCCGAATCTTATATACCCTTCATCAAAGTATACTTTATGAAAAATATAAAAACAATTTTCGGTGAACAAAAATTTAAATGAAAAATTTTTTTTTTGAAAATAAAATTTAGATGAAAAGAAAATTAGGTAGTCGTGGGTTTTTGCTTATATCTCAGCCATTTGTGGGTAGATTTTCTCGATTCTAAGTTGGACTATATTGATGTATCAATCATGTATATAAAATATTTGGTGACTCCGGATAGTTGATTTCTACATATAGACGGACATGGCCTTATCGTCTCCGCTATCTATAACGATCCAGAATATACATATATACTTTATGGGGTCGCAAATGAAAAAAGTAAAAATTACAAACGGAATGACAAACTTATACATACCCTTAACACTCATGGTGAAGGGTATAAAAACTATTAATGTTTAGCTATTGATTGGTGGAAAAAAACACCTGTTCTTCAAAATTGTACATTTGTTATTAATTGTAATATAATTTTACAAGTTTTGGTATAAATACTTGACAAGACCAGACAATCAATATCAATAAGTCTCCTAGATTCGTATATCGAAGACACACCTTAAATTAGCACAAAATGAAATCTTGTAAGTTTATAGGTTTATTTCTAAAACATCTAAACGATTTTTAATGTAAATATGTATTGATTTTTTATAGATATCTGTTTTGCTGTTTTGGCCTTTGCTGTTGCCTGTGTTTTGGCCTGTGATCCCGATGGTAATAATCAGCCAGAATGTTCCAGCAGCAATTTGAATATACCCATTCGTAACTTCTGGGATCCCACCCACTACTGGGAATGTAAATCTGCTGGCGCTGCCCCTGAATCTATACGTTGTCCCGATTCTCAAGGTTTCGATTCGGCCAAGGGTGCTTGTGTACCATTCGAAGAGTGGCAATGGACCGAACCTTGCCCTGAAGCCGCCGCCTCTAACTAAATAATTTATGTTAAACACAATGAAAATTAAAGGAATTTGATTGAAAATTTTGCACTGAAAAAAGGATTTTGTTTTTGATTGAAAAAGTTTCTTAGTTTATATTTGCATTAAGATCATGGCTAAATAATGCTGGATATTATGGTTGTCATTCGCATAATCGAGATAAAAATATATTTTTTTATTCAAATGAATACATTCTTCAATTCAGAATGAAAAATTATTCGATTAATCGGATACTCGAATAAATTTTTTTTTCAAGTTGGTTACATTGAACATTTTATTAGAAACTTTCATTCATTTTGACATCATGAAACCTAACCGTATTCGAGACGTTATAACTATAGAGAACATAGAGCGGAAACTCGAAAAAACTCAAACAAAAAAATTACTCAAAAAAGTTACACATACGAGTGTTGTTTTTGTTTTCACATAGTTTTTTTTACTAATACATTCTCACCACTTAAGTTTTTGACAACTAAATTAGGTCTTTGACAGGAGAGTTTCCGCTCTATGTGTTTTTTCTATGGTTATAACCCTGGGTTGCGATTCTCTTTTTCAAATTCTGTCTGTTTATTTTATTTGTATGTACATCTTCATCTCAAAGTGCTAAACACTCTCGAGAAATTTACAAAAAAACAAGTAAGAGAGCTATATTCGAATCTTATATACCCTTCACCAAATTTTACTTCAAAATACAAATTTTAAATATTTTTAGGTAAACAAAATTTATTTTTTTTTCCAAAGTTGTTTTTTCATTTTTTGGAAATTGGAAATTTTCGAATTGTTATTTTTAATTTTTTAAATTTAAATTTTTTTTTTTTTTGGTGAAAAAAAAAATTCTGGTTTTAATTTTTTTTCCGATTTTGACCCATTGTAGGTCCAACATATTATGGTCTTATGTACGTCGTTGCAAAGGTCTTTGAAATATCTATCATTAGATATCCATATTGTCTTTATTAATGACTTAGTAATCCTGATATATGTAGGTCAAAAATAGGAAAAAAAAAATTGAGGTTGTCCTGGTTTTTTCTTCATATCTCAGCCATTTGTGGACCAATTTTTCTGATTTTAAATAGGAAACTTCTTGAAAGCTTGCCTGACAGAATTATTGAAGATTTGGATCCCGAAGATATCTGAGGTATTCAGAAAATTGATTTCAACAGACAGACAGACGGACATGGCTTAATCGACTCCGCTATCTACAAGGATCCAGAATATATATGAGGCATTTCATGTCAAGTGAACCAACTTTTGAAATCGATGTCTTCCGATCGGGATGAAATTTGCACCAAGGTTAGCTCTATTGGATAGTAACTCAGACACATTTTTTCAACAACATCGGTCGAGAACTCTCTGAGTTATAGGGGGTAAAATTTTGACAATTTGGTCAAACAGGGGTTTTTTCTTATCCATGTAACTTATTACCTATTGTTCTTAGCAAAATGTGTCCCAAATAGTATAGATAGCTATTTCTTCGATCTTTCGAAAAAAAATATTTAAAAAAAAAAAATAAAAACTTTTTAATATTTTTTTTCCGAAATCAAAAACTTTTTTGACTTTTTTTTAAAATGCGTCCTTTTTTTTTTTTTTTTTTTTTTTCTTAAAATAAAGTTTAGATATTTTCCTTGAACACCTACTTGGTCGCTTAGTGGGATGCGAGTGGGATATCTATCAAAATAAATATTTTGTAACTCAAAACATAAAATTTTTGACTTTTTTTTGCAAAATCAAAAACTTTGTTGACTTTTTTTTTTCAAAATGGACCCTTTTTTAATCTTTTTTTTTAGGTCAAACAAAAGCTTAGATATTATCCTTGAAGACCCTTTTGGTCGCTTAGTGGGATGCGAGTGAGATATCTATCAAAATAAATATTTTTTAACTCAAGACTTACAATTTTTGACTTTTTTTTTTGCAAATACGATTTTTTTTCCAAATGGGCCCTTTTTTTAAAATTTTTTTTGTAGTCAAAAGAAAGCTTAGGTCCATTCCTTTAAGATATTTTTAGTCCCTTAGTGGGATGCGAGTGGGATATCTATCAAAATAAATATTTTGTAACGCAAGACATACAATTTTTTAATTTTTTTTTGCAAAATCAAAATTTTTTTCCAATATGGGCCCTTTTTTAATTTTTTTTTTTGCTCAAAAGAAAGCCTAGGTCCATTCCTTTAAGATATTTTTAGTCCCTTAGTGGGATGCGAGTGGGATATCTATCAAAATAAATATTTTGTAACAATTTTTTAATTTTTTTTTGCAAAATCGAAATTTTTTTCCAATATGGGACTTTTTTTTAAAAATTTTTTTTCGCTCAAAAGAAAGCTTAGGTCTTTTCCTTTAAGACCTATTTTGTCACTTAGGAAGATGTGAGTAGGATATCTATTAAAATAAAAATGTTGTAACTCAAGACATTCAATTATTGACTTTTTTTTTGCAAATTCGAATTTTTTTTTCAAAATGGGCCCTTTTTTAAAAATTTTTTTTTAGTCAAAAGAAAGCTTAGGTCCATTCCTTTAAGATATTTTAGGTCCCTTAGTGGGATACGAGTGGGATATCTATCAAAATAAATATTTTGTAACTCAAGATATACAATTTTTGATTTTTTGGCAAAATCAAAAACTTTTTTGACTTTTTTTTAAAATGGGCCCTTTTTGTAATTTTTTTTTTTTGCTATAAAGAAAGCTTAGGCCTATTCCTTTAAGATGGTTTTGATCGCTAACTCAAGACATACAATTTTTGTGTTAAAACATTTATTTTGATAGATATCCCACTCGCATCCCACTAAGGGACTAAAAATATCTTAAAGGAATGGACCTAGGCTTTCTTTTGAGCAAAAAAAAAAATTAAAAAAGGGCCCATATTGGAAAAAAATTTTGATTTTGCAAAAAAAAATTAAAAAAATTTATGTCTTGCGTTACAAAATATTTATTTTGATAGATATCCCACTCGCATCCCACTAAGGGACTAAAAATATCTTAAAGGAATGGACCTAAGCTTTCTTTTGACTACAAAAAAAAATTTAAAAAAAGGGCCCATTTGGAAAAAAAATCGTATTTGCAAAAAAAAAGTCAAAAATTGTAAGTCTTGAGTTAAAAAATATTTATTTTGATAGATATCCCACTCGCATCCCACTAAGCGACCAAAAGGGTCTTCAAGGATAATATCTAAGCTTTTGTTTGACCTAAAAAAAAAGATTAAAAAAGGGTCCATTTTGAAAAAAAAAGTCAACAAAGTTTTTGATTTTGCAAAAAAAGTCAAAAATTTTATGTTTTGAGTTACAAAATATTTATTTTGATAGATATCCCACTCGCATCCCACTAAGCGACCAAGTAGGTGTTCAAGGAAAATATCTAAACTTTATTTTAAGAAAAAAAAAAAAAAAAAAAAGGACGCATTTTAAAAAAAAGTCAAAAAAGTTTTTGATTTCGGAAAAAAAATATTAAACATTTTTTATTTTTTTTTTTAAATATTTTTTTTCGAAAGATCGAAGAAATAGCTATCTATACTATTTGGGACACATTTTGCTAAGAACAATAGGTAATAAGTTACATGGATAAGAAAAAACCCCTGTTTGACCAAATTGTCAAAATTTTACCCCCTATAACTCAGAGAGTTCTCGACCGATGTTGTTGAAAAATTGTGTCTGAGTTACTATCCAATAGAGCTAACCTTGGTGCAAATTTCATCCCGATCGGAAGACATCGATTTCAAAAGTTGGTTCACTTGACATGAAATGCCCCATATACTACATATGGTCGGAAAATTATATTGTGGAAATTACAAACGGAATGACAAACTTATTCACTCAGAACCATATTTCTAAGTACATTATTCAATATTAAAAAAGTACCATTAGGAGAAAAGTAACAATTTCCCTTTTCCTTCTTGAACACCCGTCAAGTTTGAAATTTAAAAATACTCCATTTTGCCCAAAATGTTTGTGCTACAGACATGTCTCAAACGATTAAAAAATATGTTTTAAAAAAAGTACCAAACTGTTTACCCGGATTTGGACCAATATACACATTGGCAATCGAGTTCCAAATAACATCCTGCTACTTAATTTTAGTATGAATCCAGGAACCAATTGACTTAATAATTTCAAATAAAATGTATTTTCCTGTTTTTATCCACTTTTAGGTACCTTTTTTATACCCATTGCGGTGTTAAAATTTTATTCAAATATATTTCTATATCGTGGTGGTATCTCATAATAAAATATTCCTATATTTATGTCAATTTATAGAAAAACTTATTTTATGAAAAAATTACCAAAAATAAACACAATTCGAATTTCCTTAAAGTATTTAAAGTACGCAGAACAAAATTTTGTTCTTACAAAAGAATGCATGAAATAACTAGTTGTCATACAAAAATTCACAAAATTTTTGCTGGGATAAAACAAATTTTAAATATAATTTAAAATTTTGTTTTATTATTTCAAAAAAAGCTTTTTGTTTTGAACTTTTATGTAATAATAATAGTCAACTTTATGGACTTAAAATCGACTTTAAGGCTTTTGTAGTTAGGCTGTATATTTTTATTCAGTATATAAAATATATTACAATATTTTGGTCTAGTATAATACAGATACATATAGTTTATCTTATTTTTATATTAATTGTATCATTGATTACCATTTTATAACACGTTTTCTAAATTATATCTAAAATATCACACAATAAGAAGAAATATAAAATGTAATTAAATTAAAAATTTCTTATAAATGTCTAATTTTTTTTTTTGCAAATTTTCAATCAAATTAATTTAATCTTTGTTATTAATATAAATGATTTATTTAGAGTCGTCTGCTTCAGGGCAAGGTTCGGTCCACTGCCATTCTTTAAAAGGTACACATGCACCCTTGGCAGAATCGAAACCTTGAGAATCCTTGATTATCACTATCGGGATTACAGGAAAAAACACAGGCAACAGCAATGGCCATAAAAATAAAGCAGATAACTGTGGAAAAAGCGAAGAATATTTACATACATGAAAATATCGTAAAATTGTCTTTTTTAAGGTAAACTTACAAGATTTCATTTTGAGGTGTGACTTTGTTAAACAGTTGTACTGTTTAGAAAAGATGATGCTGTTCTCTAGTTTATTGCGGTATTTATGTATATCAAAACATGTAAAATTACCTTGCACGGAATATCACTTTACATGTGTTTTATGATTTGTTAACACATGTTATTGTAAACTCAAACTTTGTTCAAACAAAGATTTCAATTAAAAACGAAAATGCATTATTTCTTATCAGAAAGTAATGGAAAGATTCACTTTTAATTGAAATTGCTTGACAACTTAACGTATAACTTTTGAATAAAACAACTAATTCGATTTCTGGATGTAAAGGTTACAATTTTGCAAATCAAATCTCAATTTAATCGCAAAAAATCGTCCATGAACTTCTTTATGCAATATTTATTGCTTTGTAAATATTTCTTACACCACGGATGTATAACTTTGTTTGAGAACAAAAAACTTCTAATGCATAACTAGGGACTTACTTAAGATTTCTTTGGTATATTATTTTAGAATTTCCGTAATAGTGTGGAATTAAACCAGTCAGTTCTTCTTGGATTCTTAAAGCATAGTCTCATAGTGCAGTCCTACTCAAAGAATATCCAATTAAGGTCTAATATAAAACCATTTATTGATACCCTACATTTCTAAACTATATTAGTCATTCACTAGGTTAACATCTAGATTCTAGAATCTTATTTCACCCATTACAATTTTTTAATTTGAAACAAATTTTGATCTACTACCGATGTTATCTAAGTTACTTTTTACCTTCGTGAGAAGGGTATATATAAGTTTGTCATTCCGTTTGTAATTTCCACAATATAATTTTCCGACCCTATAAAGTATATATATGCTGGATCCTTATAGATGTCCGTCTGTCTGTCTGTCTGTTGAAATCAATTTTCTGAAGACCCCAGATATCTTCGGGATCCAAATCTTATCAGACATGCTTTCGAGAAGTTTCCTATTGAAAATCAGCAAAATCGGTCCACAAATGGCTGAGATATGAGGAAAACACCAAGACAACCTCGATTTTTTACCTATATCTGGCTTACTAAGTCAGTAATATAGACAATATGGATATCTAATGATAGATATTTCAAAGGCCTTTGCAAAGACGTATATAAGGAGTGAGATCGAAAAATTCTTAACACACGTTTTTCATTACATTTTTTAACCCAAGTATTATTTGAATTTTTTTTTGATCAAGTTACCTTTGAAAAACATGTCAGTTATTATGTGTAATGTCAATTATATTAATTTTTTTGTTAATCTGATTAAAATGAGTGACCAGAAAAAAGTGCGTACTGAAATTATTAAATATTTTCAACAAAACCCAACTTGGTCTTACAAAAAGTTGGCCAAGCATACAAAGGTCTGCCGTCAAACTGTTTCCAATGTTATTAAACAGTACCGGGAGAACTTGTCAGTTGATAGAAAACCTGGTTCAGGTAGAAGGAATGGTCCACATGATGTTTCTAAAGCCAAAAAAATAGAACGCATTTTCAAAAGAGCTCCCAACACATCCGGTAGGAAAGCAGCCCGGTTAGCTCAGTGCTCGGACTATTTGGTACGAAAAGTTAAAGCTAATGCAGGTTTAAAAACATACAAGGCTCAAAAAGTTCCTGACAGGAACGCTACTAAAAATTTAGAGGCCAAAAACAGAGCACGGAAATTGAAGTCAAGTTTTATAAAAAAATATTCTTGCTGCATAATGGATGACGAAACGTATGTTCTGGCGGATTTTTCGCAACTTCCAGGTCAAAAATTTTATGTTGCTGATGCTCGAGGGAATGTTGAAGAAAAGTTTAGGACCCAAAAGCAGACAAAATTTCCCAGAAAGTTCTTGGTATGGCAAGCAATATGCAGTTGCGGCAAAAGAAGCCACTCATTTGTTACAACGGGCTCTATAAATACCGAAATTTACATCAAGGAATGTTTACAAAAAAGGCTGCTTCCATTCATAAGACTTCATAATGTGTCCACTTATTTTTGGCCTGACTTGGCATCCTGTCACTATGGCAAACAAGCCCTTGAGTGGTACAAGAACAATAATGTGGTATTTGTACCAAGAGAGGCAAATCCTCCAAACTGCCCGGAGCTAAGGCCAGTGGAGAGATATTGGGCTCTTGTTAAAAGAGAATTGAAGAGTACAAAAAAGGTGTCCAAAAGTGTGGTAGATTTTAAACGGAGATGGACTACATGTTCGAGCAAAGTGACAGAAAGCACTATAAAAACGTTAATGGAAGGGTTTCCGAAAAAGGTTCAAAATTTCATCACTAGTGATTAAAACTATAAAAATAATTTTTTTTGTAAATTGTAATAATAATTTCAATCAAATAAAAAAAAATTAAAGCTGTAAGTTTAGTGGTTTCTTTTTTATAAACATATATGTATGTTAAGAATTTTTCGATCTCACTCCTTAAGACCATAGTAAGTTGGACCTATAGTAGGTCAAAATCGGAAAAACACTATTTTTAATCCAAATTTTTTTTCACCAAAAAAAAAAATTAAAAACCAAAAAAAATTTTAAAATTTAAAAAAAAAAAAATTTAAAGTAACAATTCAAAAAATTTGTTTTTTCAAAAAATTACTGGAAAAAAAAATAAATTTTGTTTACCTAAAAAATATTTAAAATTTTTATTTTGAAGTATAATTTGTTGAAGGGTATATAAGATTCGGCACAGCCGAATACAGCGTTCTTACTTGTTTAATTTTGTTTCGCTCAAAAGTAAGCTTAGCTGTTTTCTTTGAAGACCTTTTTTAATATGTTCCATACATTTTACAAATAAATATTCCAATGTTTATATTAAATTTTCTTTTATTTTAGTTTTCAACAGAATAAAACTCAGTATTAAGCAGATGGACAAGGTTCAGTCCAAGCCCATTCTTCGAAATGAACACAGGCACCCTTTGTCGAATCAAAGCCGTTAGCGTCGGGACAACGTACAGATTCGGCAGTAGAACCAGCCGAGTTACACACCCAGTAGTGAGTGGGATCCCAGAAGTTACGAATGGGTACATTCAAATTGCTGCTAGAACATTCAGGCTGATTATTGCCATGGGGATCACAAGCCAAAACACAGGCAACAGCAAAAGGACAAAATAAGAATTAGTCTCCAGATGTGTATAGAATAAACGAATAAATTATTTATTTACCAGATTTCATTTTTGTATTGATATTAAAGACACTAAGTTATTTGCTGACATTTTAAAAATTTTGTCTAGTATTTATAATAAAATTTTATATTTTATAGTTGCAAATAATTGTTTGCAAAACATTAATTTCAATTTATCGCTATGATAACAAATTTGTTTTAATTGAACTACATATTTTTGGAAATGTAAAATTTTAGTAACAACAATTTCAAAACTTCTTAATGGGTTTTACTAAATATTTAATTAAAATAAAAACAAATGTTTAAAACAAATTGATAAACCAAAATTAATGTTTTCTAAAACATTTTTTGAAAAATGCAGTTCTAAAATACAAAATGTTTGGTATAAATATCAGACAAATGCTGAAAATATCAGCAAGTTTAGGCTGTCCTAAACTCAATACAAACATGAAATCTGGTAAGTAAATAAATAATTACTAAATTATTTTATGCTTCATATTTTGATCTTTCTATAGCTATCTTTATCGCTGTCTTGGCTTTTGCTGTTGCCTGCGTTTTGGCCTGTGATCCCCATAGCAACAATATGCCAGAATGTTCTAGCAGCAATTTGAATGTACCCATTCGTAACTTCTGGGATCCCACTCACTACTGGATGTGTAACTCGGCTGGTTCTGCTGCTGAATCTGTACGTTGTCCCGATGCTAACGGCTTCGATTCTACAAAGGGTGCTTGTGTTCATTTCGAAGAATGGGCATGGACTGAACCTTGTCCAGCTGCTTAAAACTGAATTTTATTCTGTTGAAAACTAAAATAAAAGAAAATTTAATGTGAACTTTATATATTTATTTTGAAAAACTATGGAAGATATTAATATTTAAACCCTTGTGTGCGTCCGATTGTGAGCAAACGCGGCAGCACATAAATTTAAACCTCTGAGCCATGTGAGATGCCTATGGCTTCCACAATCTCTCGCACTTTCAATCTCCGATCGGCGAAACCCATATCGTATTTTTATACCCTTCTCCTTCGTGAGAAGGGTATATATAAGTTTGTCATTCCGTTTGTAATTTCTACATTTTTCATTTCCAACCCTATAAAGTATATATTTTCTGGATCCTTATATAGCGGAGTCGATTAAGTCATGTCCGTCTGTCTGTTGAAATCAATTTTCTGAAGACCCCAGATATCTTAGGGATCCAAATCTTCAATAATTCTGTCAGACATGCTTTCGAGAAGTTTCCTATTTGAAATCAACAAAATCGGTGCACAAATGGATGAGATATAAGGAAAAAACCAGGACAACCTCGATTTTTGACCTATATCTGGATTACTAAGTCATTAATATAAACAATGTGGATATCTAATGATAGATATTTCAAAGGCCTTTGCAACGACGTATATAAGACCATAGCAAGTTGGACCTACAATAGGTCAAAATCGGAAAAAAAATGTTTAACCCGATTTTTTTTTCAACGAAAAAAAATTTTAAAAATCCAAAAATTTTTTTAAAATTTAAAAAAAAAAATTTCCAAAAAAATTAATTTTGTTTACCTAAAAACATTAAAAAATTTTTTTAAAATTTCAAAAAAAAAATTTCCAAAAAAATTAAAAAAAAATAAATTTTGTTTACCTAAAAACATTTAGAATTAGTATTTTGAAATATAATTTAGTGAAGGGTATATAAGATTGGGTAAAGCCGAATATAGCTCTCTTAATTGTTTTTCAATTGTTTCGGAAGTAGAGACCTCAACTGGGAGTCCAGAAAGTTTGGCATTCACTTTTTTCCAAATTTCTTCTCAAGTCACGAGGTGGTCTGCTATTAATGGCTGTCAAACATAAACTAAATGATGAAGTATTTTGAAATTTTGACAAGAGTTAACTGACAGATGCTTGTTGAGGACAGGATCAGTGTTGTCCTTGCAGTTAAGAGACGGGAAATTCAAAAAGTCGTGGACTTATTGACCACCCTCGTATGTTCTTTTTATAAAATACTAGATGACCGCCCCGCTTCTCCCGGTAGCTATTTACTAATGTTAGTTCTTCAAGTTTCTCTAACCCACATACACCTGGCTGTTCTTATTTATTTGCAAATAAAATATCTATATTTGTATTTCATACTTTAGGGGACTTTTTTATTACAGTTGACTGTACTAAAAACAAATTTCCGAGTTTTACCTGGAATTTTTTCTTTACAATCCATCTCCAGAAAATTTGGAATCGAAAAAAAAAATAAGCCATATCGCTCCAGTTCTCACGTGATTTTATATATATAGATTTGTAAAGATATATATAGATTTGTAAACTGTATCCTTTATTTTTATTGAAATCGAATGACGTGTTTCAAAGTTATACGATCCTGAACACTGGTAATTTTTCACAAAAATGTCCAAGATGTTGAACTTTAGAGGACTATAAAAGCGCATTATAGAGTAGAATGTACACTTTGAATTTAAATAAAGAGGGTAAAAGTCCAACCTGAATCGTAATAAAATAAATTTAAATACTTCATAATTCCTCATATAGACATTCAAATCCTTTTGTTTTATTACGAAGTTATCAATGGCCAATTGAATGAGAATTAAAGTGATTCATTGTATAACTATTCGATAAGAGAGAATTCATTTTAAAGTTTAATTGACAATCTTTGTTTAAAAATAGTTTGAGTTTACAATTACATATGTTAACAAATCAAAGAACATATGTAATTTCAAAGAAACTATTAACTATTCATTGCAATGTAACTTGACAAGTTTTAATATAAATATCGGAATAAACTAGATAACATCAATAACTTTGCTAAATAGTTCCACTGAATAACAAAGTCACACCTCAAAATGAAATCTTGTAAGTTTCATTTCAAAGTTGTAAGAATATTTTTAGGTTTTTTAATGAATTTAATTCTTTTTCTTAGTTATCTTTTTCGCTGTTTTGGCCTTTGCTGTAGCCTGTGTTTTGTCCTGTGATCCCGATGGCAATAATCAGCCAGAATGTTCAAGCAGCAATTTGAATGCACCCATTCGTAACTTCTGGGATCCCACCCACTATTGGTTGTGTAAATCTGCCGGTGCTGCTGCTGAATCTATACGCTGTCCCGATTCTCAAGGTTTCGATTCGGCCAAGGGTGCCTGTGTACCATTCGAAGAATGGCAATGGTCTGAACCTTGCCCTGAAGCTGCCGCCGCTAAGTAAATCATTTTGTTAACCATAAAGAATATTAAATTGATTTGGTAGAAAATTTGCAAGAATAAGGATTCTGTTTTTTAATTGAATAGGGACTTGGCTTGTATTAAGATCGGGGATTAATTAATTACTCAGGGAAAATCTAAACAAATTTGTTCTCGATGTCCCACCCGGTAGGTCTCAGTGTATGAGCTTTTTTTCGAAGGCACATTTTCATTTCTCTCCATAATATTTAATGATTTGTGATTATGGGCCTCCAAATATTTGGGGCCTCGGTGTCATTTTTGCAAAAAAAGTGATAATTTTCTCAGGCTCATATCTTGCAAACAGTTTGGAATTTGAGGCGAAGTTGTAGCCCTTGTGATAAAGAACATATAAAACTTTTTTTAACCTTTTTTCCCCTGTTCAGGTCCATAGTTGGCAAATCATTTAAAATTCAAGGAAATACTCAACTACAAAAATTTACCTAAGATCGCAATTAACAACTTTCTAGAATAATTTAAAGGAATTAAGTGTTTTGGGCCATAAACTATAATTATTATAAACTAAAGCATACTTATAGGCAGCTTTAAAAAAAATTTATTTCGAATTTTTTAAAGTTTTTAGGAGACACGGGTCTTTTTTTTGGTCTTTTATCTACTAGTGTCCGTATATGGTTATATTTCCATGACTTAAAAAATTACACACAGTGTAATTTGTAAGCGGTTGTGGTAAGTACTTGCCCCCCATGACAGCAGTGTCTTCTAATATTGTCATTTCCACACATTACTTGGTAATGAAAGTTTTTACTGGGCACTTACTTGAGCGTAACATTTTTAATATCATTGTTAAAAATTACGTCACAAACTATTAAATAATTGTGAAACTTATTAAGAAGTTTGAAAGCAGTTGTTTTGCAAAATTACTGTTTAAAAAAGCTACCATTATTTCATACTTTCAAAAATATGTAGTTCAATTAACACAATTTTGTTATCAAATTAATAAATTAATTAATGTTTAGTTATAAATATTAGATAACACTTGAAAATTTTAGAATGTACTAAAATCAATACAAAAATGAAATCTGGTAAATGAATAATTTTTTATTTAGTCTATACATGACAAGGCAAATTCATGTTCTGTCCTTTCAGCCGACACTTTTTTCTCTTTTTTGGCTTTTGCTGTTGCTTGCGTTTTGGCCTGTGATCCCAAGATAGCAACAATAAGCCTGAATGGAATACCAAAAATGTCAATGTACCCATTCGTAACTTCTGGGATCCCACTCAGTATTGGTTGTGTTTATCAGCTGGTTCAGCTCCTGAATCTGTAAGATGTCCCGACTCCCACGGCTTTGATTCTGTGAAATGAGCTTGTGTTGCATTCGAAGAATGGGCATGGATCGAACCATGCCCTGATGCTGACTCTTCTATATAAATAGTTATTGTTAAGGACAAAGAGAATAAATTAATTTAAATTTGATATGGCAAAGAAGAAAAAGCTTTTCATTTTGTTTAACTGAAAATATAACTTTGGTAATAGATCGACATTTTTCCAAGTTCGAAAATTTGTATTGGGTGGAAGGTTAGAGGTTCTGAAAGTTAACCTCGTTATAAATAAAAAAAGTACCATTAAGAAAAAGCGTAAAAAGTCCGTTCTCATTTGAATCGTTTATTTCAAAAACCAGTCAAGCGACAAAAAAAATCAAGCAGAGCCGAGAAATCGGTGTTTAGTGCAGAAAGAAGTCAAGTGACAGGGCTTGACAGCTTTCTGCCTAATAGGCCTTAATCTATTTCTTTTTTTTCATAAATGTGAAAATAATAAAAGATTTACAAGCTCTAAAACCCTACTTTGTTGGATATGAAGAGTTTTATGGGAATATTTTTCAATGTTCTACAACGGAAGCAGAATTCATCTTAAAGGAATAGACTTGAGCTTTCTTTTGAGCAAAAAATTTAATAAAATAGACCATTTTGCAAAAAATAAAATCAAAAATTGTATGTCTTGAGTTAAAAAAATATTTATTTTGATAGATATCGTACTCGCATCCCACTAAGCGACCAAAAAGGTCTTTAAGGAAAAGAACTAAGCTTTCTTTTCAGTAAAAAAAAATTAAAGGGTCCATTTTGAAAAAAAGTAAGATTTTGCAAAAAAACATTTTTGATAGATCTTCAACTCGTATCTCACTAAGTGAAAAATAGGAAAATATCTAAGCTTTCTTTTGAGAAAAAAACATACAAAAAAATGTCATTTTGAAAAAAAGTCAACAAAGTTTTTGATTTTGCAAAAAAAGTAAAAAATTGTATGTCTTGAGTTACAAAACATTTACTTTGATAGATATCCCACTCGCATCCCACTAAGCGACCAAATAGGTCTTCAAACTAAATAACTAAGATTTCTTTTGAGATAACAAAAATTAATAAAAGGCTCCATTTGGAAAAAAAGGTAGATTTTGCAAAAAAAAAGTCTAAAATTGTATGTCTTGAGTTACAAAATATTTATTTTGATAGATATCGCATTCACATGCCACAAAGCGACCAAAAAGCTCTTAAAGGAATGGACGTAAATCAAAAAAGTTTTTGATTTCCGACAAAAAAATGTAAAAAAAAAATATTTTTAATTTTTTTTTTTTTTTTTTGTAATTTGGGACACATTTTGCTAAGAACAATAGATAATAAGTTACATGGATGAGAAAAAACACCTGCTTGTTTTTTGATCCTTTCTAACTCAGAGAGTTCTCAACCGATCTTCAACTTCAAAATTGTGTCTGAATTACTGTCCAAAAGGACTAACCTTGGTGCAGATTCCATCCCTATCGGAAGAAATCGATTTCAAAAGTTGGTTCACTTGACATGAAACCCCCCCTATGTTAATATTGTTACGAAATTGTACTTGAATTCAAATATAACGATTTTAAGGTTTGATTTAAAAGTAGCATAATGCTTTCAAATAACAGTGCTATAATAGCAAACTGTAACATATCTGTGGGCATTATTAAATAAAAGCTTTCAGTTGATTTGATCGTAAGTTGGCAACGCTGTATTCGAATTCGAATATTCAGTTAAAGAACATTGTAGAAAGTACACCACAGATGGCGTATGTATTAGTAAGATCTAGAATATTCGAATTTTGACAGTTAAAGAACAATCTAGAGTGCAGATGGCAGTGTTATAAATAGTGGCAGAGGTTGCAGTCGTGAGTCAGTTTATCAGAGACGCTATTTGAATAAACATCAACTGAGTGCCTTAAAGTTTGCTGTATTTTTCAAGTGAAATCGTATACATTTTAAAGTTTCTGTATTTCTGAGAATATATAAACGTGTATAAAAAAACATTGAGTGACTATTTAATTCTGTTGTTGTACATTTTAAATAAATAAAGAGTTGTTACAATTTTTAAACTTCTAAACGGCTTTTATTTGCAATCAAAAGTATCCGGTTTATTTAAAGGAAATAAACCAGCGTTTTGAAAAGGTTAAAACGTAACAATATAAATAAAAAATAGTTTATTGTTTATCAGTGAGTTACAGAAATTGAAAACTTTCATAGGAAAAAATATCAATTTTGTAAAAGTAATTTTTAGGTTGCTAGGAAGTTTTTTTGATTTACTCAAAATTAATAATTTGTTGCTTGACTGGTTTTTGAAAAAAACGATTCAGTTCATGAGTGATTAAGTTTGTGTTTCTAGGAGCATTACTAAAGAAAATTACAAAAGTACCATTAGAATAAAAAAAGAGGGCCATTAAGTAGAAACAACTACATGTCACTTATTATCAATGTCGACATAAATACCATAAATTCTTCTTTTTGAGATCTTACTATACTCAAAATCGTAGTACTATCTGATCACTATCGACATAATCAATTTATGATGTCCCTAAATTCATTAATTTTGAATATTCAAAAAGTACCATTCGAATCAAAAAGTACCAACATCTCCGCATATTTCGATGTGTTACAAACGGAATGACATATTCAATATACTCCCCATTTTTTTTTGATGTTGTTCACAATGACATGCATATTTATCAGTCGTGTACCAACAAATATTGAACAAACATCATTAAGATGTTTGAAAGTGTCGTTGAAATTTTTGTTTTGCAAAAATCACTGTTTAAATTGCCACTAAAAATTCACACTTCCAAAAACAATTTTGTTATAAATTGATAAACAAAATGTTTTACAAAAAAAATGTTGTGCAAATATATTTGCTTCATTAAAATGGAAAAATACTAGACACATTTTGAAAACATCAGCAAGTGCATTAAAATCATTGGAATATATATTAAGACTGCGTTTCACTCGTTTATGTTTTATCAATAATTAGTTGATCGCCCTGGCTTCGCCCGGTAACATTTACTAATGTTAGTTCTTCAAGTTTCTCCAACCCACTCACACCAGTCTGTTCTTATTTATTTGCAAATAAAATATCTAAATTTGTACTGCATACTTTAGGGAGCTTTTTTATTACAGTTGACTGGACTAACAAAAAAAAGAATTTCCGAGTTTTACCCGGAATTTTTGTTTTTTTTCTTTACAAACCATCTCCTGAAAATTTCGAATCGAATAAAAAAAAATCTATCAAATCGCTCCAGCCGTTCACACGTGATGACATTACATACATGGACCATTTCATTTTTATATATATAGAAGATAGATTATCAGCTTTTAATAATGTAATTTCCGCGTAGATCACAAGGGCCCGAAGGATCATGGCGAATCGTGGGATTCCACTAGGGGCTGAATTAACCAATTTTGGCTACTGCTAGCGCTAAGCTGCCGTTACCCCTAAATACCCTTTAAGGTCAACTACCATAGATCCATTTAATGCTTCTCAGAGAAAATACTTTTCTGAACACTACAAATTATTTGTACGATATACAGAAAATGTAACTTTTTTTAAAGTTCAATCCCTTTTTTACAAAACAGTTTTAAAAGTTTTGTAATTTAACTGTTTTAATTATTCAAGTAACTCTGTAAAGAATACACTTTTTCTATTCCGCTGATATGAAATATGAATGTCGATCTTCCCTAAATTTCATTTAAGAAAAATATAATTCGGCATCTACTATCTTGCAGACTAAAAACAATTTAGCCTCGAAATGAATGTTAGTAATTTTAAATTTGGTACAAACCTCCCAGGTTATGGTTTCGTAAACACTCTTATGAAATTTACAAAAACCGATTCCTGAGATCATTGATAATTACACAGTGCCAAACGATAACTAACCATAAATAACCATATTCGGACGCCACTACATGATAAAAGACCAACAAAAAAAACCCTTGTCTCCCAGTTTTGCCCAAAGTCATTCACTTTTTTTATGGGCCCCCAAAGATTTGGGGCCTCGGTGTCATTTTTGCAAAAAAGTGATCATTTTCTCAGGCTCATATCTTGCAAACAGTTCGGAATTTTGATTTACTCTCTGAGGCAAAGATGTAGCCCTTGTCATAGAGAACAAAAATTGTGAACATTTAAAATCAAAAAACTTCATCTTCAAGATCAAAATCGCAAAAAACTTTACAAAATTAGATTTTTTACCTTTTTTCCCTTGTTCAGGTCCATAAGAAGCAAACCGTTCAAAATTCAAGGAAATCATCCACCACAAAAATTTACAAAATTAGATTTTTTACCTTTTTTCCCTTGTTCAGGTCCATAAGAAGCAAACCGTTCAAAATTCAAGGAAATCATCCACCACAAAAATGTACCTAAGATCTCAATAAACAACTTTCTGGAACATATGAACTTCCTGGGAATGATTCTTAACATGATTAGGTAGGCTAATATAAGTTAGTATGAAAAACCTAAAGGAATTAACCCTCTAACCCGCAAGAGTGACTCAAGGCATGCATTACTAAACATCAATTATATCAAAAAGTAATTATAATATTTTTTTAAACTTTACTGTGACTTTAGTTACAGATTTGTTAACATTTCCCTTGAAGATCGAAATGCATTCGGACTTTTAGTTTTTATTCTGTCAGCTGTTTTGTAAGTGATGTCGTAATTTTAGCATATGAAATTTTGTGTGTCATTTTTTTTAAAAATCAAAGTTTTACTAAATTTTAGTTGCCCGATCTATTCGAAATATTTTTTATTAGTTCTTTTTAGGGTTTTTAATTTCCCGACCTTTTTTGATTCCCGATAATCGAGAATTTTTTTTATACATTCCCGGGTACCCGGCTATTCCCGAAATATATAATGATAATACAGTAAATTACGAATATTATAGTCAAATTTCATATAAAAACTTAGTGTTATAAATATTAAATATCAGAGCTTCGAATTAATTAATACAATTTGAGCTTAATTCACTAAAATCTTAATCCGTAATTAAAAAATATCAGCCTTTCATTCCATAAATCCAATCCTAATATTTAATTTTTTAGATTCATTCCAAAGCCTTTGTTTAAACTGAATTAATTTTAAAGTTGATTAATAACAGAATTTATTCCAACTTTGAATGATTAAATTTTTGTTAAATCGAATCATTTGCAAAATTAATTGAAAAAATTGTCTTAAGCCTTTTTGTACTAGATTTGAATTGAAGAATAATTTAATCATTTAATATATTTTTAAAGCTATTTTGTTATGGATATGAAGAAGAAATTTATAGAAATTAGAATGATTCATTAAGAAATAAATTCTATAAATATTGAATTCTCTTTTTAATTTTTCATACGAAAAACCCCAAATAAATAATAAAATTTCACTGTATTTTGGTGAAAAAATAGAGTTTTAACTTGTTTTCTATGTATTTTCGTCAGTTTTTAATTCCCTGGAATCCCGACTAAAAATCCCGGGAATCGGGTAGTGAAAAATTGGCAAAATTCCCGGGAAATTTGTACCGGGAATTCCCGGGATAAAACCCCTAGTTCTTTTTCATTAGTTTTTCCATTAAGTCGTATCATAATTATTGTTTTTTACACCTAAACCGGCAACAATGCCCTGAGGCACTCTTCACCTTTTTGCACCTGTTTCCTAAACTTAATTTGCAAATTAGTTACTGATGGCTGTTCTGAGTTTATTGGGTCATAATTATCCTAATAAAAATAATTCGACAACTTTTTTTAGCTTTTTAAAGTTTTTTATGTCATAAACTATTAAATTATTATAAAAAAAGTCCATGACTTTGGGCAAAACTGGGAGACTCGAGTCTTTCTTTTTGGGTCTTTTATCACGTAGTGGTGTCCGTATATGGTTATATTTCCATGACTCAAAAAATTACACACAGTGTTACTCAATCAACGGACAAGCGATTATAGTTATCTTTTAACACAATACAGATCACTCTCTACAGAGCACTGTATTTCACGTTCGGTATTAAATAGCGATTATCCGTGATCTTAATTTAAATCTGTTCTAAGTATTGTTACGTTTTAACCTTTTCAAAACGCTGGTTTATTTCCTTTAAATAAACCGGATACTTTTGATTGCAAATAAAAGCCGTTTAGTAGTTTGAAAATGGTAACAACTCTTTATTTATTCAAATGTACAACAACAGCAGAATTAAGTAGTCATTGAATGTTTTTTATACACGTTTGTAAATTCGCAGAAATACAGACACAATTTATAATGTACACGAATTTACTTAAAAACACAACACACTTTAAGGCACTCAGTTGATGTTTAATCGAAAAGCGTCTCTGATAAACTCACTCACGACTGCAACCTCTGCCACTATTTATAACACTGCCATCTGCACTCTAGATTGTTCTTTAACTGTCAAAATTCGAATATTCTAGATCTTACTAATACATACGCCATCTGTGGTGTACTTTCTACAATGTTCTTTATCAGAATATTCAGCGTTGCCAACTTACGATCAAATCAACTGAAAGCTTTTATTTAATAATGCCCACAGATATGTTACAGTTTGCTATTACAGCACTGCTATTTGAAAGCATTCTGCTACTTTTAAATCAGCCGTTAAAATCGTTACATTTGAATTCAAGTACAATTTCGTAACAGTATGTTACTTTTTTAATTAAAAACGAAAGCTCTTATTCTTTTTAAATCATTTTTATTATTTTTTTTTTTTAATTTTCTTTGTCATTTACAAAAACAATTTAGTTAGAGTCTTCAGGGCAAGGGGCGGTCCATGTCCATTCTTCGAATGCTACACATTCACCCTTAGCAGAGTCGAAACCTTGAGAATCGGGACAACGTACAGATTCAGCAGCAGCAGCGGCTGATTTGCACACCCAGTAGTGAGTGGGATCCCAGAAATTACGAATGGGTACATTTACATTTTTGGCATTACATTCAGGCATATTGTTGCCATCGGGATCACAAGCCAAAACGCAGGCAGCAGCAAAAGCCAAAACAAAGAAAAAGATAGCTGCAGAAAAGATATATTCGAATAGTCATATATAGATTGAATCAGAAAATAGTTTTATATATAGATTGAATCAGAAAATAGTTTTATATTAAATATTTACCAGATTTCATATTCGTATGGATTTTAGTAGCGTCTGTGGTATTCGATGATACAAAGGTACTTGTTGATATTTTAAAAATTTGTCTTGTATTTATACGAAAATTTTCTATTTCATTTTTGCACAAAATGTTTTATCAAATTTGATAACAACATTGTTTTAATTGAACTAAATATTTTTGGAAGTGTGATTTTTGCAATACCACAATACCACAGCTACTACGTTCAGGTTTATTAAAGAATTTCATTCAATATTTGTTAGATCGTGATTTATCAGATAATTATCAGTTATAATTAATCTCAATCGTTTTCCTTATACAAATATATTTATATTAAGTAGTTTATTATTATTTCGAAATTTTAGAGACAGGCCCTCTTAAATTTTTTTTTACTATATACTTTTCAATTATAATTGAATCGTTTATTTCAGAAACCAGTCAAGCAACAATTTAATGATTTTGAGTAAATCAAAGAAAACTTCCTAGCAATCTAAAACTCTTCATATCCAACCAAATAGAATTTTAGAGCTTGTAAATATTTTATTTGTTTCACATTTATTGAGAACTACAACTTTTATTGAAAAAAAAATAGGTTAGGGGCAGTCAAGTGCTGTCACTTGACTTCTTTTTGCCCTAAAAACGAATTTCTTTGACTTTTTTCATAACAGGGGGGCAGTATTTATTTTTTTTTGCATTAAACGATGCATTTACCTTTAGAAAACAATAATCGCCCAATAACTTAACCCTCTAACCTGCAAACTTTAAAAAGCTAAAAAAAAATTGTCGAATAATTTTTTTTGGGGTAATTCTGACCCAATAAATTCAGAACAGCCATCAGAAACTAATTTGCAAATTATGTTTAGGAACCAGGTGTAAAAACAGGAAGAGTGCCTCAGGGCATTGTTGCCGGTTTAGGTGTAAAAACAATAATTATGATACGATTTTATTGGAAAAATAATGAAAAACATTTCGAATAGATCGGGCGACTAAAAGTTAGTAAAACCTTGATTTAAAAATAAAAATGACACACAAAATTTCACGTGCTAAAATTATGACATCACTCACAAAACAGCTGACAGAACAAAAACTAAAAGTCAGAATGCATTTCGATCTTCGAGGGAAATGTTAACAAATCTTTTGGTTACAGCCACAGTTAAATTAAAAAAAATTATAATTACTTTTTGAGATCATTGGTGTTTTATAATGCATGCCTTGAGGCACTCTAGCGGGTTTGAGGGTTAATTTAGGATTTGTTGTTACTTGACTGGTTTTTGAAATAAACGCTTCAATTGATAATTATCAAATATTGAATGAAACCCACCAATAAGCTTGT